>NC_079312.1:152144871-152149871 GCF_029931775.1 Euleptes europaea
AGGTTTTGGGGTTGGGGTTAGGGTCAGTGTCAGGGTCAAGGTTGGAATTAATCCTGCACATGCTCACAGAATAACATGGTTATGTCAGAGACCATGACAGGTTAGGGTTAGGCTTAGGGTTAGGGTTAGGGTAATGGTTAGGGTTAGGGTTAGGGTTAGGGTTAGGGTTAGGGTCAGGGTCAGGATCAGGGTCAGGGTCAGGGTCAGGGTCAGGGTCAGGGTTGCAATTAATCCTGCACATGTTCACAGGATACCATAGTTATGTCAGAGACCATGACAGGGTAAAAGTTCGGGTTCGGGTTCGGGTTAGCGTTAGGGTAAGGCTAAGGGTAAGGGTTTTGTTTATTGTTAGGGTTATGGTCAGGGTTAGGGTTAGGGTTAGGGTTAGGGTTAGGGTTTGGGTCAGGATCAGGTTTTGGGGTTGGGGTTAGGGTTAGGGTCAGGGTCTGGGTCAAGGATGGAATTAGTCCTGCACATGCTCACAGAATACCATAGTTCTGTCAGAGACAAAGAAAGGGTAAGTATTAGGGTTAGGGTTAGGGTTAGGGTTAGGGTTAGGGTCAGGGTCAGGGTCAGGGTCAGGGTCAGGGTCAGGTTTTGGGGTTGGGGTTAGGGTCAGTGTCAGGATCAGGGTTGTAATTAATCCTTCACATGCTCACAGAATACCATAGTTATGTCAGAGACCATGACAGGTTAGGGTTAGGCTTAGGGTTAGGGTTAGGGTTAGGGTTAGGGTTAGGGTTAGGGTTAGGGTTAGGATTAGGGTCAGGGTCAGGGTCAGGGTCAGGGTCAGGGTTGCAATTAACCCTGCACATGTTCACAGAATACCATAGTTATGTCAGAGACCATGACAGGGTAAAAGTTCGGGTTCGGGTTAGGGTTAGGGTAAGGGTTAGGGTTAGGATTAGGGTTAGGGTTAGGGTTAGGGTTAGGGTTAGGGGTAGGGGGAGGGGTAGGGGTAGGGTTAGGATTAGGGTCAGGGTCAGGGTCAGGGTTGCAATTAATCCTGCACATGTTCACAGAATACCATAGTTATGTCAGAGACCATGACAGGGTAAAAGTTCGGGTTTGGGTTTGGGTTTGGGTTCGGGTTCGGGTTCGGGTTCGGGTTCGGGTTCGGGTTCGGGTTAGTGTTAGGGTTAGGGTTAGGGTTAGGGTAGGGGTAAGGGTAAGGGTAAGGGTAAGGGTTTTGTTTAGGGTTAGGGATAGGGTTAGGGTTAGGGTTAGGATTAGGGTTAGGGTTAGGGTTAGGGTTAGGGTTAGGGTTAGGGTTAGGGTTAGGGTTAGGGTTAGGGTTAGGGTTAGGGTTAGGGTTAGGGTTAGGGTTGGGGTTAGGGTTGGGGTCAGTGCCAGGTTTTGGGGTTTGGGTTAGGGTTAAGATCAGGGTTAGGGTTAGCATTAGCGTTAGGGTCAAGGTGAGGGTCAGGGTTGGAATTAATATTGCACATGTTCACAGACTAAAATAGTTATGTCAGAGACCATGACAGGGTAAGGGTTGGGTTAGGGTTAGGGTTAGGGTTAGGGTTAGGGTTAGGGTTAGGGTTAGGGTTAGGGTTAGGGTTAGGGTCAGGATCAGGTTTTGGGGTTGGGGTAAGGGTTAGGGTCAGTGTCAGGGTCAGGGTCAAGGATGGAATTAATCCTTCACATGCTCACAGAAAACAATAGTTATTTCAGAGACAATGAAAGGGTAAGGGTTAGGGTTAGGGTTAGGGTTAGGGTTAGGGTTAGGGTTAGGGTTAGGGTTAGGGTTAGGGTTAGGGTTAGGGTAAGTGTTAGGGTTAGGGTCAGGTCAGGGTCAGGTTTTGGGGTTGGGGTTAGGGTCAGTGTCAGGGTCAAGGTTGGAATTAATCCTGCACATGCTCACAGAATAACATGGTTATGTCAGAGACCATGACAGGTTAGGGTTAGGGTTAGGGTTAGGGTTAGGGTAATGGTTAGGGTTAGGGTTAGGGTTAGGGTTAGGGTTAGGGTTAGGGTTAGGGTTAGGGTTAGGATTAGGGTCAGGGTCAGGGTCAGGGTCAGGGTCAGGGTCAGGGTTGCAATTAATCCTGCACATGTTCACAGGATACCATAATTATATCAGAGACCATGACAGGGTAAAAGTTCGGGTTCGGGTTAGGGTTAGCGTTAGGGTAAAGGTAAGGGTAAGGGTTTTGTTTATTGTTAGGGTTAGGGTTAGGGTTAGGGTTAGGGTTAGGGTTAGGGTTTGGGTCAGGATCAGGTTTTGGGGTTGGGGTTAGGGTTAGGGTCAGGGTCTGGGTCAAGGATGGAATTAATCCTGCACATGCTCACAGAATACCATAGTTCTGTCAGAGACAAAGAAAGGGTAAGTATTAGGGTTAGGGTTAGGGTTAGGGTTAGGGTTAGGGTTAGGGTTAGGGCCAGGGTCAGGGTCAGGGTCAGGGTCAGGGTCAGGTTTTGGGGTTGGGGTTAGGGTCAGTGTCAGGATCAGGGTTGTAATTAATCCTTCACATGCTCACAGAATACCATAGTTATGTCAGAGACCATGACAGGTTAGGGTTAGGCTTAGGGTTAGGCTTAGGGTTAGGGTTAGGGTAAGGGTTAGGGTTAGGGTTAGGGTTAGGGTTAGGGTTAGGATTAGGGTCAGGGTCAGGGTTGCAATTAATCCTGCACATGTTCACAGAATACCATAGTTATGTCAGAGACCATCACAGGTTAAAAGTTCGGGTTCGGGTTCGGGTTCGGGTTCGGGTTCGGGTTAGCGTTAGGGTAAGGGTAAGGGTAAGAGTAAGGGTTTTGTTTATGGTTATGGTTATGGTTATGGTTAGGGTTAGGGTTAGGGTTAGGGTTAGGGTTAGGGTTAGGGTTAGGGTTAGGGTTAGGGTTAGGGTTAGGGTTAGGGTTAGGGTTAGGGTTAGGGTTAGGGTTAGGGTTAGGGTTGGGAAGAGTGCCAGGTTTTGGGGTTTGGGTTAGGGTTAAGGTCAGGGATAGGGTTACCGTTAGCGTTAGGGTCAAGGTGAGGGTCAGGGTTGGAATTAATATTGCACATGTTCACAGAATAAAATAGTTATGTCAGAGACCATGACAGGGTAAGGGTTGGGTTAAGGTTTAGGGTTAGGGTTAGGGTTAGGGTTAGGGTTAGGGTTAGGGTTAGGATTAGCATCAGGGTCAGGATTTGGGGTTGGGTTAGGGTTAGGGTTAGGGTCAGGGTCAGGGTCAGGGTCAGGGTTGGAATTAATCCTGCACATGTTCAGAGAATACCATAGTTATGACAGAGACCATGACAGGGTTAAAGTTAGGGTTAGGGTTGGGTTAGGGTTAGGGTCAGGGTCAGGTTTTGGGTTGGGGTTAGGGTTAGGGTCAGGGTCAGGGTTAGGGTCAAGGTCAGGGTCTGGGTTGGAATTATTCCTGCACATGTTCACAGAATACGATAGTTATGTCAGACAACATTAACTGGTTAAAGTTAAAATTAGGGTTAGGATTAGGGTTAGGGTTAGGGTTAGGGTTAGGGTTAGCATTAGCGTTAGCGTTAGGGTTATGGTTAGGGTTGGGATAGGGTTAGGGTCAGGGTCAGGTTTGGGGGTTTGGGTTGGTGTTAGGGTTAGGGTCAGGGTTAGGGTCAAGGTCAGGGTCAGGGTCAGGATTGGAATTAATCCTGCACATGTTCACAGAATACCATACTTATGTCAGAGACCATAACAGGGTAAAGGTTAGGGTTCGGGTTCGGGTTCGGGTTAGGGTTAGGGTTAGGGTTAGGGTTAGGGTTAGGGTTAGGGTTAGGGTTAGGGTACGGGTTAGGGTTAGGGTTAGGGTTAGGGTTAGGGTAAGGGTAAGGGTAAGGGTAAGGGTAAGGGTAAGGGTTTTGTTTAGGGTTATAGTTCGGGTTAGGGTTAGGGTTAGGGTTGGGGTCAGTTCCAGGTTTTGGGGTTTGGGTTAGGGTTAAGGTCAGGGTTAGGGTTAGGGTTAGGGTTAGCATTAGGGTCAAGGTCAGGGTCAGGGTTGGAATTAATCCTGCACATGTTCACAGAATACCATAGTTATGTCAGAGACCATGACAGGGTAAAAGTTCGGGTTCGGGTTAGGGTTAGCGTTAGGGTAAGGGTAAGGGTTAGGGTTAGGGTTAGGGTTAGGGTTAGGGTTAGGGTTAGGGTTTGGGTCAGGATCAGGTTTTGGGGTTGGGGTTAGGGTTAGGGTCAGGGTCTGGGTCAAGGATGGAATTAATCCTGCACATGCTCACAGAATACCATAGTTCTGTCAGAGACAAAGAAAGGGTAAGTATTAGGGTTAGGGTTAGGGTTAGGGTTAGGGTTAGGGTTAGGGTTAGGGTCTGGGTCAGGGTCAGGGTCAGGGTCAGGTTTTGGGGTTGGGGTTAGGGTCAGTGTCAGTATCAGGGTTGTAATTAATCCTTCACATGCTCACAGAATACCATAGTTATGTCAGAGACCATGACAGGTTAGGGTTAGGCTTAGGGTTAGGGTTAGGGTTAGGGTTAGGGTCAGGGTCTGGGTCAAGGATGGAATTAGTCCTGCACATGCTCACAGAATACCATAGTTCTGTCAGAGACAAAGAAAGGGTAAGTATTAGGGTTAGGGTTAGGGTTAGGGTTAGGGTTAGGGTTAGGGTCAGGGTCAGGGTCAGGGTCAGGGTCAGGGTCAGGGTCAGGTTTTGGGGTTGGGGTTAGGGTCAGTGTCAGGATCAGGGTTGTAATTAATCCTTCACATGCTCACAGAATACCATAGTTATGTCAGAGACCATGACAGGTTAGGGTTAGGCTTAGGGTTAGGGTTAGGGTTAGGGTTAGGGTTAGGGTTAGGGTTAGGGTTAGGATTAGGGTCAGGGTCAGGGTCAGGGTCAGGGTCAGGGTTGCAATTAATCCTGCACATGTTCACAGAATACCATAGTTATGTCAGAGACCATGACAGGGTAAAAGTTCGGGTTCGGGTTAGGGTTAGGGTAAGGGTTAGGGTTAGGATTAGGGTTAGGGTTAGGGTTAGGGTTAGGGTTAGGGTTAGGGGTAGGGGGAGGGGTAGGGGTAGGGT
>NC_079312.1:152154871-152169871 GCF_029931775.1 Euleptes europaea
TTAGGGTTAGGGTTAGGGTTAGGGTTGCAATTAATCCTGCACATGATCACAGAATATCATAGTTATGTCAGAGACCATGACAGGGTAAAAGTTCGGGTTCGGGTACGGGTTAGCGTTAGGGTAAGGGTAAGGGTTTTTTTATGGTTAGGGTTATGGTTATGGTTAAGGTTAGGGTTAGGGTTAGGGTTAGGGTTAGGGTTAGGGTTAGGGTTAGGGTTAGGGTTAGGTTAAGGGTTAGGGTTAGGGTTAGGGTTAGGGTTAGGGTTAGGGTTAGGGTTAGGGTTAGGGTTAGGGTTAGGGTTAGGGTTAGGGTAAGTGTCAGGGTAAGGGTCAGGGTCAGGGTCAGGGTCAGGGTTGCAATTAATCCTGCACATGTTCACAGAATACCATAGTTATGTCAGAGACCATGACAGGGTAAAAGTTCGGATTCGGGTTAGGGTTAGGGTTAGGGTAAGGGTAAGGGTAAGGGTAAGGGTAAGGGTTTTGTTTATTGTTAGGGTTAGGGTTAGGGTTAGGGTTAGGGTTAGGGTAAGGGTTAGGGTTAGGGTTAGGGTTAGGGTTAGGGTCAGGGTTGCAATTAATCCTGCACATGTTCACAGAATACCATAGTTATGTCAGAGACCATGACAGGGTAAAAGTTCGGATTCGGGTTAGGGTTAGGGTTAGGGTAAGGGTAAGGGTAAGGGTAAGGGTAAGGGTTTTGTTTATTGTTAGGGTTAGGGTTAGGGTTAGGGTTAGGGTAAGGGTTAGGGTTAGGGTTAGGGTTAGGGTTAGGGTTAGGGTCAGGGTCAGGGTCAGGGTCAGGGTCAGGGTTAGGGTTAGGGTTAGGGTTAGCATTAGGGTCAAGGTCAGGGTCAGGGTTGGAATTAATCCTGCACATGTTCACAGAATACCATAGTTATGTCAGAGACCATGACAGGGTAAAAGTTCGGGTTCGGGTTAGGGTTAGCGTTAGGGTAAGGGTAAGGGTAAGGGTTTTGTTTATTGTTACGGTTAGGGTTAGGGTTAGGGTTAGCGTTAGGGTTAGGGTTAGGGTTAGGGTTAGGGTTTGGGTCAGGATCAGGTTTTGGGGTTGGGGTTAGGGTTAGGGTCAGTGTCAGGGTCAAGGATGGAATTAATCCTGCACATGCTCACAGAATACCATAGTTATGTCAGAGACAATGAAAGGGTAAGGATTAGGGTTAGGGTTAGGGTTAGGGTTAGGGTTAGGGTAAAGGTAAGGGTAAGGGTAAGGGTAAGGGTTTTGTTTAGGGTTACAGTTCGGGTTAGGGTTAGGGTTAGGGTTGGGGTCAGTGCCAGGTTTTGGGGTATTGGGTTAGGGTTAAGGTCAGGGTTAGCGTTAGGGTTAGCATTAGGGTCAAGGTCAGGGTCAGGGTTGGAATTAATCCTGCACATGTTCACAGAATACCATAGTTATGTCAGAGACCATGAAAGGGTAAGGGTTGGGGTTGGGTTTAGGGTTAGACTTAGGGTTAGGGTTAGGGTTAGGGTTAGGGTAAGGATTAGGGTTTGGGTCTGGATCAGGTTTTGGGGTAGGGGTTAGGGTTAGGGTTAGGGTCAGTGTCAGGGTCAAGAATGGAATTAATCCTGCACATGCTCACAGAATACCATAGTTATGTCAGAGACAATGAAAGGGTAAGGATTAGGGTTAGGGTTAGGGTTAGGGTTAGGGTTAGGGTTAGGGTTAGGGTTAGGCTTAGGGTTAGGGTTAGGGTTAGGGTTAGGGTTAGGGTTAGGGTTAGGGTTAGGGTTAGGGTTAGGGTTAGGGTAAGGGTTAGGGTTAGGGTTAGGGTTAGGGTTAGGGTTGCAATTAATCCTGCACATGTTCACAGAATATCATAGTTATGTCAGAGACCATGACAGGGTAAAAGTTCGGGTTCGGGTACGGGTTAGCGTTAGGGTAAGGGTAAGGGTTTTTTTATGGTTAGGGTTATGGTTATGGTTAAGGTTAGGGTTAGGGTTAGGGTTAGGGTTAGGGTTAGGTTAAGGGTTAGGGTTAGGGTTAGGGTTAGGGTTAGGGTTAGGGTTAGGGTTAGGGTTAGGGTTAGGGTTAGGGTTAGGGTAAGGGTCAGGGTAAGGGTCAGGGTCAGGGTCAGGGTCAGGGTCAGGGTTGCAATTAATCTTGCACATGTTCACAGAATACCATAGTTATGTCAGAGACCATGACAGGGTAAAAGTTCGGATTCGGGTTAGGGTTAGGGTTAGGGTAAGGGTAAGGGTAAGGGTTTTGTTTATTGTTAGGGTTAGGGTTAGGGTTAGGGTTAGGGTTAGGGTTAGGGTTAGGGTAAGGGTTAGGGTTAGGGTTAGGGTTAGGGTTAGGGTTAGGGTTAGGGTCAGGGTCAGGGTCAGGGTCAGGGTTAGGGTTAGGGTTAGGGTTAGCATTAGGGTCAAGGTCAGGGTCAGGGTTGGAATTAATCCTGCACATGTTCACAGAATACCATAGTTATGTCAGAGACCATGACAGGGTAAAAGTTCGGGTTCGGGTTAGGGTTAGCGTTAGGGTAAGGGTAAGGGTAAGGGTTTTGTTTATTGTTACGGTTAGGGTTAGGGTTAGCGTTAGGTTTGGGTTAGGGTTAGGGTTAGGGTTTGGGTCAGGATCAGGTTTTGGGGTTGGGGTTAGGGTTAGGGTCAGTGTCAGGGTCAAGGATGGAATTAATCCTGCACATGCTCACAGAATACCATAGTTATGTCAGAGACAATGAAAGGGTAAGGATTAGGGTTAGGGTTAGGGTTAGGGTTAGGGTTAGGGTTAGGGTTAGGGTTAGGGTTAGGGTTAGGGTTAGGGTTAGGGTTAGGGTTAGGGTTAGGGTTAGGGTTAGGGTTAGGGTTAGGGTTAGGGTTAGGGTTAGGGTTAGGGTTAGGGTTGGGGTCAGTGCCAGGTTTTGGGGTTTGGGTTAGGGTTAAGGTCAGGGATAGGGTTAGCGTTTGCGTTAGGGTCAAGGTGAGGGTCAGGGTTGGAATTAATATTGCACATGTTCACTGAATAAAATAGTTATGTCAGAGACCATGACAGGGTAAGGGTTGGGTTAGGGTTAGGGTTAGGGTTAGGGTTAGGGTTAGGGTTAGGGTTAGGGTTAGCATCAGGGTCAGGTTTTGGGGTTGGGTTAGGGTTAGGGTAAGGGTCAGAGTCAGGGTCAGGGTTGGAAATAATCCTGCACATGTTCAGAGAATACCATAGTGTCAGCCCTTGGCCCACAGAACCAGAAATCACCACAAAGTCATATAGAGTCCAAACAGATGGTTTTTACTGATCAAATAGGCATACAGTGCAAACGGATAAAATGACAGCTCTGAGAGGCTCACTAGCTGGGAGATATTATAAGGCAGGCAAGGCGGGAGATTACACGCATGAATACAGTTTCCCAGGAGCTGAGTTCCCAGGCCTAGGCATGCGACCTTGGGGAGCAGACAACACAGCACAGAGACAGAGGCAATAACGAAACCGAGATAGCAGCCTGACATTCTGCTCCCCTCAAGGCCCCCTCCCAGTTCGCAAGGGGGCTGGCCTGTTCGGGTAAGCAATGTGAAAGGCGTCGACGAGGTCCGGGGCGGATACATCCCGTGCGCGCACCCATTCGTCATAAGCAGGGGGGAAATGTTTCCAACGAACTAGATATTGCAGACTGCCATGGTGAATACGGGAGTCAAGGATCTTGGAGACTTCGAAGTGTTCTTCCCCCCCCACCATGATGGGTTGCGCAGGCGGTGGGTCCGGATGCCACCGTGGAGAAGCAACATGGGGTTTGAGGAGGCTTATGTGGAAAACAGGATGCACACGCCTCAAGGATTTGGGGAGAGCCAGTTCCACTGTGACAGGGTTTATGACCCGAGTAATGGGGAAAGGACCAATGAATTTGGCGCTGAGCTTATGGCACGGTTGGGTGGAACGGAGATTTTTGGTGGAAAGGTAAACCAAAGCACCCACTTGCAGATCACCCCCGGGGGAGCGATGTTTGTCAGCTTGCGCTTTGTATTTACGTTTGGCCCGGTCGAGGTTGCTAACGAGCCAGGGCCAAGTGGTACGGAGGGCGTGTGCCCAGGAGGCAATGTCGGGGTTCCCCTCCCCCTCTACATCATCTGTAGGAGCGATGGGACTGAAATCTTGTCCATACACAGCAAAAAACGGGCTAAAACCTGTGGATTGATGCATGGCATTATTGTAGGCATATTCTGCTAAAGGTAACAGTTCCACCCAGTTATCCTGGTGGTAGTTAACATAACAACGCAAATAACATTCAAGTACAGCATTAACACGTTCAGTTTGACCATCAGTTTGAGGATGGTATGCACTAGACAATCCCTGTTCCACCCCCACCAACTTGAGGAAAGCTTTCCAAAACTTAGAAACGAAACCACTTCCGCGGTCACAAATTATTTTACGTGGAAACGAATGTAAACGAAAGATATGCGTCACGAAGAGGCGGGCCAGTTTCTGAGCAGAGGGGATCCCTGCGCATGGAATCAAATGTATTTGCTTAGAAAACAAATCAGTAACAACCCACAACACAGTTTTACCCCCACTGAGAGGGAGATCAGTCATGAAGTCCATAGCAATCACTTCCCAAGGTCTGCTGGGCGTTTCAAGAGGTTGTAGCAGTCCTGGGGGTTTGCCCTGCGATCGTTTCGCAGCGGCACAAACGGGACAGCTGCGGATGAAGGAGTCAATGTCGGAACGCATGCCCCCCCACCAGAACTGTCTGCGCAATAAGTGAAGGGTCTTCAGAAACCCAAAGTGCCCAGCTGTTTTGGCTCCATGAGCTAAATGTAAAACGTCTTTCCGGAGAGTTTTGGGTACATACAATTTTGAGTCTTTGTACCAGGACCCCCCTTGTTCCAAAACACCAGGAGGTAGGGTATGAGCGGAACGTTCTAAAAGGCACTGGTCCCGAAGGACAGTTAAAAAGGATTCGGAGATGGGGATTTTGGAGGGAGCCCCCCCGTCGGTCATGGAGATCTGAGAAATAGTTATAGGGCTAGTGCTTACGTGCGGCGGCGCGCAGACTGCAGGCGGCTGAGCGGTCGGAGGGGTAGGAGGGGCGGGAACTCCGGTCTGTTGCGGTGGCGGCTGGGCAGCCGGTTGGGCTGGCGGAGCTTGCGAGTTAGGGAAGGTGTGCTGATGCTGGGATCGGGTTTGCACAGCCAGCATAGGTAGGGCCCCACGTTGCATAGGGGTGAACAGAGAGTTGGTGGGTCTCTCGAGTTTTACCGGATATTGTGGTAAACGGGAGAGGGCATCCGCGAGAACGTTCTGCTTCCCAGGGACGTGCTTCAGGGTGAAACGGAACTGAGCAAAGAACTCCGCCCACCGTTGTTGTTTCGCCGATAGCTTATGGGACCCCGTGAGGGCAGCTAGATTTTTGTGATCGGTCCAAACTTCAAAGGGTACTGTAGACCCTTCTAAGAATTGCCGCCATAAAGTCAGTGCATGATGAACTGCAGAGGCCTCTTTCTCCCAGATGGGCCAGTTTAATTGAGCGTGCGCAAATTTTTTTGAAAAGTAAGCGCAAGGGTGAAGAAGACCGTCCGGTCCTTGCTGGAGGAGAGCCCCTCCCATGGCTACATCGGAAGCATCGACTTGCACAATGAACATTCGATTTGGGTCTGGGTGCCGTAGCACCGGCTCCGAAGTGAAGAGGCGTTTGAGGGCCAGAAAGGCGGCTTGGCATTGCTCAGTCCATAGGATTTTTGCGGAGGGTAAGGCAGCCGAGCTTACTTTTCCCTTAGTTTTTAGCAGGTCCGTAATGGGTAGAGCCACTTGGGCGAAGTTAGGGATGAATCCCCGATAGAAGTTTGCAAATCCCAGAAATTGTTGTACTTGCTTACGGTTGGTGGGGGGAGTCCAATCGAGAACGGCTTGGACTTTGGCGGGGTCCATGCGAAGACCTTGGTGGGAGATGATGTATCCCAAAAACGTGAGTTTACTTTGGTGAAATTCACACTTAGCTAATTTAGCGAACAGTTGATGGTTACGCAGGCGTTGTAGAACTTCTCTGACCAAAGTCACATGCTCGTCCATAGTTTTCGAATAAATGAGAATGTCATCTAAGTAGACCACCACCCCACGATATAGAAGGTCATGTAGAATTTCATTGATGAGTTGCATGAAGACCCCCGGGGCCCCTTTTAATCCGAATGGCATCACAAGGAATTCATACATTCCGAAACAGCTAGAGAAGGCAGTGAGGTGTTCATCTCCTTCGCGGATACGGACTCGGTAGTAGGCTTCCACCAAGTGTAATTTAGAGAACACCCGGCCTTCCTGTAATTGTCCCAAAATATCCGATATTAATGGGATAGGATAGGCGTTGGTCTGGGTAACCGCATTGAGCTTTCTGAAGTCAATGCATAGGCGAAGGTCGCCCTCTTTTTTCCGGACGAAAAACGCGGGGGCCGAGTTTGGGGCATTCGAAGGGCGAATGAACCCTCTGGCGAGGTTTTTGTCCAAAAAGTCCCGGAGGACAGTGCGCTCGGAAGCGCTCATAGGGTAAATCTTACTTTTGGTTAATGTGCAGTCCTTTACTACTTCAATCGCACAGTCTGAGGCCCGGTGGGGGGGTAAGGCATCACATTCCCTAAGGTCGAAGACATCTTCAAAGTCCCGGTATACAGCGGGTAGAGCCGGTGGTACTGGGGCAGTAGAGGTTAATGCTGGAACGGGCGGAAATGGCAGAGCAAAGTTTTGCCGATGCTGGTCGCAGGTGGGACTAGCGAAAGAGATAGTGTTCGTTTCCCAATCAATACTGGGACTATGTCCTTTAATCCAGTTAATTCCCAAGACCACTTCAAATCGGATAGGGGCTATAGTGAAGTCTATTTGTTCCCAGTGGGAACCAATTCCCATTGCCACCCCTATGGTGCGGTGATCAACTGGACCCCCCTGGAATTGGCTCCCGTCCATTTGAGCAAATTGGACGGGGGCGGGTAAAGCTTCTGAGTCGGCTCTGAGTGCAGCAAACGTGGCTTCACTTATGAGAGTGCGACAGCAACCGGAGTCAATTAGTGCTTTGACGGGGATTTGTGGACCTCCGTTAAGTTGTTGTAAAACTGCATCCACGTAGACGGTGGAGTCCACTTCTTTGATTTTGGTAGGAGCATTCGGTTTGATAGGAAGATCCTGAGAGGTCTGTGGAGATGCTCCATTCACCACAGACCGGAGCCGTTTTTTGACAAGTCGAGGGGAGATTCCAGGTTTAAGGCTGGAGAAATCCAAGGGTTTTCCTCATCCGAAGAGGGAAAGCTGTCCCCCAATGGGGCACTTGTAATCCGAGACCCGGCGGGGTCGTTGGAAGCAGGCAGGGAGGCTGGGTCCCCGGCATGGAGTGCAGAGGGTGTGGGCCTTCCCGGAGCTGCGCTGCGGGTGGCCGCGGTGCCTCTGCGTGGTGGACGACCTCGGGCGCGGGTTGTCGTGCTGGGACGAAATAATTCCTGGCGGCGTGGGCAAATGGCTGCAAAGTGGCCCATTTCTCCGCATGTAAGACAGGCACCCCTCTGAAATCGGGCTTCACGTTCCTGGAACGGACGTGGGGGATTTCGTGGGACGAGCAGTGGTGCCTTGGGTTGAGGCTTTTGGGTGCCCTTCTCCTTGTGTTTTTGACGGACGAGAGAAATAAAGCGGCGGCGGCTTTCCACTTCCTCGGCTAATAGGATCCAGCCTTCGAGGGTATCGGGATCGCCCGCATGTAAGACCAATTCAGAATGTCAGGATGCAAGGCTTCCCTGAAATGATGGATTAGGGTGGTCTCGGGCCAACCTACAATTTTACTTGCCAGTCGCTGAAATTCATCGGCAAACTCCCGAACTGTAGCAGAGCCTTGTTTTAATTGTAAGAGTTCCGTTTTGGCTCTTTCCCCCAGGAAGGGGTCCTCAAACCTCCTTCTCAGGGCAGTCATGAAGTTGTTGAGGGAACGAATCGCACGAGAGCGGGTGTCAAACTGGAGAACCATCCAGTCAGCCGCTTTGCCTGTCAGGAGGGAAGCTACGTACCGCACCCGGCTATCTTCCGTGGGGAAAAATTGACCTTGTTCTCGCATATAACTGTCCACTTGATGCAAGAAACAAGGCAAAGTCTCAAGAGATCCGTCATACGTAGTCCTCAATTTGAGTTGCTTCCAAGGGCCGGGCGCGGGTTGACCCGGTTGCACGGGTGGTCCGGGCGGAGGAGCAACAGGAGCTCCAGGAGGCAAGGGTGGAGCGGGCACATTAGCAGGTGGTTGCACGGGTGGTCCGGGCGGAGGAGCAACAGGAGCTCCAGGAGGTAAGGGTGGAGCAGGCACGTTAGCGGGTGGTTGTACGGGTACCCCCTGACCCGGTATCGGAACGGGCTGTCTCTGAGCTATCAGGGTGTGTTGTAATTGCCTGTTCTCTTGAAGCATAAGTTCCATTACTTCCTGGAGTTGATCAACACGGTCGGAGAGCTCCCGATTCTGGGCTCGTAAAAGATGAACCTCCTCACTTGGGCCACCAGTAAGATGAGGCTTACTGGTTCGGAAGCTCGTGGCCCATTGAGAGCTATCCCCATATAAATCCTCGTCTTCAGACTCATCTGAGTCTCGACGTCGGTCAGCCAAACGGCGTGCGCGTTGAGTCGCACGCGACGGGACAAACGCCGGGGAAAAAGTTAGACCTGATAGTCCCAGTACATAGTCCTTGGGGCGCGTGTCCACGTTCGCCTGATTCCTAATCCTTGCTGCAGCCGCCCTGGCTGCTTCCGCCGCCTCTCTCTCTCTTGCGACCCTAGCCGCTTCGGCGGCTTGCTGATCCGCAAGAACTTTGGCGTTTTCAAGTCTTAGGGCAGCCTCTGCCGTAATGCGCGGCAAAAGTTCTGTCTCGAGGAGCAAGAGTATGGGGTCAGGTTCCCCGCCCAGCAGAGGTTGTACTCGAACCGCCAGTGCGGATGCCTCGGCTCCAAACGTCGGGGTCAAAACTTGAGCCAAGGTGGCTACCGGGGTGTCCTTTGTACATTCCACAAGGAGAAGAGCGGTGCTAATAGCGACTCGCTTGGCCTCAGCCTGGCAGCTGGCCGCATCCGGGATCAGGGAAAAACCCTCTGGTGGGGCCCCCGCCATGGTAGAAAGAGTTTGTCGAGAAATAAGATTGTCCAAAAGTCCAGTTAATATTTGTAAATCCTCAGTCGCCAATCGGGCATCGTCCAGTAATTGATCCAAGTCCTGAAGATCTAAACGGGCATCAGTATCCTCCGATGTTAACATCCAGAGACATCCTGTAAGAGATTGCCACTGCGCCTGTACCAGTCCCCTCAAGCGGCAAACCTCTCGGGTCGTCCGGAAAAGTTCAGCTATTAAGTCTTGTAACAGAGTAGGATCCTCTGAGAAGGGCTCCAGGGTAGTAAATCACCTGGAGAGCTGCACAGCTCCCATCCAAGTGGCAGGCGAACCCCCCTGGGCTCCAGCCTGGCTAGGAGAACGGTGAAGATGAGTGAGAGCTGTCATAATGTCAGCCCTTGGCCCACAGAACCAGAAATCACCACAAAGTCATATAGAGTCCAAACAGATGGTTTTTACTGATCAAATAGGCATACAGTGCAAACGGATAAAATGACAGCTCTGAGAGGCTCACTAGCTGGGAGATATTATAAGGCAGGCAAGGCGGGAGATTACACGCATGAATACAGTTTCCCAGGAGCTGAGTTCCCAGGCCTAGGCATGCGACCTTGGGGAGCAGACAACACAGCACAGAGACAGAGGCAATAACGAAACCGAGATAGCAGCCTGACACATAGTTATGACAGAGACCATGACAGGGTTAAAGTTAGGGTTAGGGTTGGGTTAGGGTTAGGGTTAGGGTACGGGTTAGGGTACGGGTTAGGGTACGGGTTAGAGTTAGGGTTAGGGTAAAGGTAAGGGTAAGGGTAAGGGTAAGGGTTTTGTTTAGGGTTACAGTTCGGGTTAGGGTTAGGGTTAGGGTTGGGGTCAGTGCCAGGTTTTGGGGTTTGGGTTAGGGTTAAGGTCAGGGTTAGCGTTAGGGTTAGCATTAGGGTCAAGGTCAGGGTCAGGGTTGGAATTAATCCTGCACATGTTCACAGAATACCATAGTTATGTCAGAGACCATGAAAGGGTAAGGGTTGGGGTTGGGTTTAGGGTTAGAGTTAGGGTTAGGGTTAGGGTTAGGGTTAGGGTTAGGGTAAGGATTAGGGTTTGGGTCTGGATCAGGTTTTGGGGTAGGGGTTAGGGTTAGGGTTAGGGTTAGGGTCAGTGTCAGGGTCAAGAATGGAATTAATCCTGCACATGCTCACAGAATACCATAGTTATGTCAGAGACAATGAAAGGGTAAGGATTAGGATTAGGGTTAGGGTTAGGGTTAGGGTTAGGGTTAGGGTTAGGGTTAGGGTTAGGGTTAGGGTTAGGGTTAGGGTAAGGGTAAGGGTTAGGGTTAGGGTTAGGGTTAGGGTTGCAATTAATCCTGCACATGATCACAGAATATCATAGTTATGTCAGAGACCATGACAGGGTAAAAGTTCGGGTTCGGGTACGGGTTAGCGTTAGGGTAAGGGTAAGGGTTTTTTTATGGTTAGGGTTATGGTTATGGTTAAGGTTAGGGTTAGGGTTAGGGTTAGGGTTAGGGTTAGGGTTAGGGTTAGGTTAAGGGTTAGGGTTAGGGTTAGGGTTAGGGTTAGGGTTAGGGTTAGGGTTAGGGTTAGGGTTAGGGTTAGGGTTAGGGTTAGGGTTAGGGTTAGGGTTAGGGTTAGGGTTAGGGTAAGGGTCAGGGTAAGGGTCAGGGTCAGGGTCAGGGTCAGGGTTGCAATTAATCCTGCACATGTTCACAGAATACCATAGTTATGTCAGAGACCATGACAGGGTAAAAGTTCGGATTCGGGTTAGGGTTAGGGTTAGGGTAAGGGTAAGGGTTTTGTTTATTGTTAGGGTTAGGGTTAGGGTTAGGGTTAGGGTTAGGGTTAGGGTAAGGGTTAGGGTTAGGGTTAGGGTTAGGGTTAGGGTCAGGGTCAGGGTCAGGGTTAGGGTTAGGGTTAGGGTTAGCATTAGGGTCAAGGTCAGGGTCAGGGTTGGAATTAATCCTGCACATGTTCACAGAATACCATAGTTATGTCAGAGACCATGACATGGTAAAAGTTCGGGTTCGGGTTCGGGTTAGCGTTAGGGTAAGGGTAAGGGTAAGGGTTTTGTTTATTGTTACGGTTAGGGTTAGGGTTAGGGTTAGCGTTAGGGTTAGGGTTAGGGTTAGGGTTAGGGTTTGGGTCAGGATCAGGTTTTGGGGTTGGGATTAGGGTTAGGGTCAGTGTCATTGTCAAGGATGGAATTAATCCTGCACATGCTCACAGAATACCATAGTTATGTCAGAGACAATGAAAGGGTAAGGATTAGGGTTAGGGTTAGGGTTAGGGTTAGGGTTAGGGTTAGGGTTAGGGTTAGGGTTAGGGTTAGGGTTAGGGTTAGGGTTAGGGTTAGGGTAAAGGTTATGGTTAGGGTTAGGGTTAGGGTTAGGGTTAGGGTTAGGGTTAGGGTTAGGGTTAGGGTTAGGGTTAGGGTTAGGGTTAGGGTCAGGTTTTGGGGTTGGGTTAGGGTCAGTGTCAGTATCAGGGTTGGAATTAATCCTGAACATGCTCACAGAATACCATAGTTATGTCAGAGACCATGACAGGTTAGGGTTAGGCTTAGGGTTAGGGTTAGGGTAAGGGTTAGGGTTAGGGTTATGGTTAGGGTTAGGGTTAGGGTTAGGGTTAGGGTTAGGGTTAGGGTCAGGGTCAGGGTCAGGGTCAGGGTCAGGGTCAGGGTCTGGGTCAGGGTCAGGTTTTGGGGTTGGGTTAGGGTCAGTGTCAGTATCAGGGTTGGAATTAATCCTGAACATGCTCACAGAATACCATAGTTATGTCAGAGACCATGACAGGTTAGGGTTAGGCTTAGGGTTATGGTTAGGGTAAGGGTTAGGGTTAGGGTTAGGGTTATGGTTAGGGTTAGGGTTAGGGTTAGGGTTAGGGTTAGGTTTAGGGTTAGGGTTAGGGTTAGGGTTAGGGTTAGGGTTAGGGTTAGGGTTAGGGTTAGGGTTAGGGTTAGGGTCAGGGTCAGGGTCAGGGTCAGGGTCAGAGTCAGGGTTGCAATTAATCCAGCACATGTTCACAGAATACCATAGTTATGTCAGAGACCATGGCAGGGTAAAAGTTCGGGTTAGGGTTAGGGTTAGCGTTAGGGTAAGGGTAAGGGAAAGGGTAAGGGTAAGGGTTTTGTTTATGGTTAGGGTTAGGGTTAGGATTAGGGTTAGGGTTAGGGTTAGGGTTAGGGTTAGGGTTAGGGTTAGGGTTAGGGTTAGGGTTAGCGTTAGCGTTAGCGTTAGGGTTATGGTTAGGGTTGGGTTAGGGTTAGGGTCAGGGTCAGGTTTTGGGGTTTGGGTTGGGGTTAGGGTTAGGGTCAGGGTCAGGGTTGGAATTAATCCTGCACATGTTCACAGAATACCATAGTTATGTCAGAGACCATGACAGGGTAAAAGTTAGGGTTCGGGTTCGGGTTCGGGTTAGGGTTAGGGTTAGGGTTAGGGTTAGGGTACGGGTTAGGGTACGGGTTAGGGTTAGGGTTAGGGTAAAGGTAAGGGTAAGGGTAAGGGTTTTGTTTAGCTTTACAGTTCGGGTTAGGGTTAAGGTTAGGGTTGGGGTCAGTGCCAGGTTTTGGGGTATTGGGTTAGGGTTAAGGTCAGGGTTAGCGTTAGGGTTAGCATTAGGGTCAAGGTCAGGGTCAGGGTTGGAATTAATCCTGCACATTTTCACAGAATACCATAGTTATGTCAGAGACCATGAAAGGGTAAGGGTTGGGGTTGGGTTTAGGGTTAGACTTAGGGTTAGGGTTAGGGTTAGGGTAAGGATTAGGGTTTGGGTCTGGATCAGGTTTTGGGGTAGGGGTTAGGGTTAGGGTTAGGGTCAGTGTCAGGGTCAAGAATGGAATTAATCCTGCACATGCTCACAGAATACCATAGTTATGTCAGAGACAATGAAAGGGTAAGGATTAGGATTAGGATTAGGATTAGGGTTAGTGTTAGTGTTAGGGTTAGGGTTAGGGTTAGGGTTAGGGTTAGGGTTAGGGTTAGGGTTAGGGTTAGGGTTAGGGTTAGGGTTAGGGTTAGGGTTAGGGTTAGGGTAAGGGTTAGGGTTAGGGTTAGGGTTAGGGTTAGGGTTGCAATTAATCCTGCACATGTTCACAGAATATCATAGTTATGTCAGAGACCATGACAGGGTAAAAGTTCGGGTTCGGGTATGGGTTAGCGTTAGGGTAAGGGTAAGGGTTTTTTTATGGTTAGGGTTATGGTTATGGTTAAGGTTAGGGTTAGGGTTAGGGTTAGGGTTAGGGTTAGGGTTAGGGTTAGGGTTAGGGTTAGGTTAAGGGTTAGGGTTAGGGTTAGGGTTAGGGTTAGGGTTAGGGTTAGGGTTAGGGTTAGGGTTAGGGTTAGGGTTAGGGTAAGGGTCAGGGTAAGGGTCAGGGTCAGGGTCAGGGTTGCAATTAATCCTGCACATGTTCACAGAATACCATAGTTATGTCAGAGACCATGACAGGGTAAAAGTTCGGATTCGGGTTAGGGTTAGGGTTAGGGTTAGGGTAAGGGTAAGGGTAAGGGTTTTGTTTATTGTTAGGGTTAGGGTTAGGGTTAGGGTTAGGGTTAGGGTTAGGGTTAGGGTTAGGGTAAGGGTTAGGGTTAGGGTTAGGGTTAGGGTTAGGGTCAGGGTCAGGGTCAGGGTTAGGGTTAAGGTTAGGGTTAGCATTAGGGTCAAGGTCAGGGTCAGGGTTGGAATTAATCCTGCACATGTTCACAGAATACCATAGTTATGTCAGAGACCATGACAGGGTAAAAGTTCGGGTTCGGGTTAGGGTTAGCGTTAGGGTAAGGGTAAGGGTAAGGGTTTTGTTTATTGTTACGGTTAGGGTTAGGGTTAGCATTAGGGTTAGGGTTAGGGTTAGGGTTAGGGTTAGGGTTAGGGTTAGGGTTTGGGTCAGGATCAGGTTTTGGGGTTGGGGTTAGGGTTAGGGTCAGTGTCAGGGTCAAGGATGGAATTAATCCTGCACATGCTCACAGAATACCATAGTTATGTCAGAGACAATGAAAGGGTAAGGATTAGGGTTAGGGTTAGGGTTAGGGTTAGGGTTAGGGTTAGGGTTAGGGTTAGGGTTAGGGTTAGGGTAAAGGTTAGGGTTAGGGTTAGGGTTAGGGTTAGGGTTAGGGTTAGGGTTAGGGTTAGGGTTAGGGTTAGGGTTAGGGTTAGGGTTAGGGTTAGGGTTAGGGTTAGGGTTAGGGTCAGGTTTTGGGGTTGGGTTAGGGTCAGTGTCAGTATCAGGGTTGGAATTAATCCTGAACATGCTCACAGAATACCATAGTTATGTCAGAGACCATGACAGGTTAGGCTTAGGCTTAGGGTTAGGGTTAGGGTAAGGGTTAGGGTTAGGGTTAGGGTTATGGTTAGGGTTAGGGTTAGGGTTAGGGTTAAGGTTAGGGTCAGGGTCAGGGTCAGGGTCAGGGTCAGGGTCTGGGTCAGGGTCAGGTTTTGGTGTTGGGTTAGGGTCAGTGTCAGTATCAGGGTTGGAATTAATCCTGAACATGCTCACAGAATACCATAGTTATGTCAGAGACCATGACAGGTTAGGGTTAGGCTTAGGGTTAGGGTTAGGGTAAGGGTTAGGGTTAGGGTTATGGTTATGGTTAGGGTTAGGGTTAGGGTTAGGGTTAGGGTTAGGGTTAGGGTTAGGGTTAGGGTTAGGGTTAGGGTTAGGGTTAGGGTTAGGGTTAGGGTTAGGGTTAGGGTTAGGGTTAGGGTCAGGGTCAGGGTCAGGGTCAGGGTCAGAATCAGGGTTGCAATTAATCCTGCACATGTTCACAGAATACCATAGTTATGTCAGAGACCATGACAGGGTAAAAGTTCGGGTTAGGGTTAGGGTTAGCGTTAGGGTAAGGGTAAGGGAAAGGGTAAGGGTAAGGGTTTTGTTTATGGTTAGGGTTAGGGTTAGGGTTAGGGTTAGGGTTAGGGTTAGGGTTAGGGTTAGGGTTAGG
>NC_079312.1:152172371-152179871 GCF_029931775.1 Euleptes europaea
TAGGGTTAGGGTTAGGGTTAGGGTTAGGGTTAGGGTTAGGGTTAGGGTTAGGATTAGGGTTAGGGTTAGGGTTAGGGTTAGGGTTAGGGTTAGGGTTAGGGTTAGGGTTAGGGTTAGGGTTAGCGTTAGCGTTAGGGTTATGGTTAGGGTTGGGTTAGGGTTAGGGTCAGGGTCAGGTTTTGGGGTTGGGTTAGGGTTAGGGTCAGGGTCAGGGTCAGGGTTGGAATTAATCCTGCACATGTTCAGAGAATACCATAGTTATGACAGAGACCATGACAGGGTTAAAGTTAGGGTTAGGGTTGGGTTAGGGTTAGGGTTAGGGTAAGGGTTAGGGTTAGGGTTAGGGACAGCGTTAGCGTCAGCCTTAGCGTTAGCGTTAGCGTTAGCATTAGGGTTAGGGTTAGCGTTAGCGTTAGCGTTAGCGTTAGGGTTGGGTTAGGGTTAGGGTCAGGGTCAGGTTTTGGGTGGGGTTAGGGTTAGGGTCAGTGTCAGGGTTAGGGTCAACGTCAGGTTCAGGGTTGGAATTAATCCTGCACATGTTCACAGAATACCATAGTTATGTCAGAGACCATGACAGGGTAAAAGTTAGGGTTCGGGTTCGGGTTCGGGTTCGGGTTCGGGTTCGGGTTCGGGTTCGGGTTAGGGTTAGGGTTAGGGTTGGGTTGGGTTAGGGTTAGGGTTAGGGTTAGGGTTAGGGTACGGTTTTGGGTTAGGGTTGGGGTTAGGGTTAGGGTTAGGGTTGGTGTCAGTGCCAGGTTTTGGGGTTTGGGTTAGGGTTAAGGTCATGGTTAGGGTTAGGGTTACAGTTATAATTAGGGTCAAGGTCAGGGTCAGGGTTGGAATTAATCCAGCACATGTTCACAGAATACCATAGTTATGTCAGAGACCATGAAAGGGTAAGGGTTGGGGTTAGGGTTAGGGTTAGGGTAAGGATGAGGGTTTGGGTCTGGATCCGGTTTTGGGTAGGGGTTAGGGTTAGGGTTAGGGTCAGTGTCAGGGTCAAGAACAGAATTAATCCTGCACATGCTCACAGAAGACCATAGTTATGTCAGAGACAATGAAAGGGTGAGGATTAGGATTAGGGTTAGGGTTAGGTTTAGGGTTAGGTTTAGGGTTAGGGTTAGGGTTAGGGTTAGGGTTAGGGTTAGGGTAAGGGTTAGGGTTAGGGTTAGGGTTAGGGTTCGGGTTAGGGTTAGGGTTAGGGTTAGGGTTAGGGTTAGGGTCAGGGTCAGGGTCAGGTTTTTGCGTTGGGGTTAGGGTCAGTGTCAGGGTCAGGGTTGGAATGAATCCTGAACATGCTCACAGAATACCATAGTTATGTCAGAGACCATGACAGGTTAGGGTTAGGCTTAGGGTTAGGGTAAGGGTTAGGGTTAGGGTAAGGGTTAGGGTTAGGGTTAAGGTTAGGGTTAGGGTTAGGGTTAGGGTTAGGGTAAGGGTTAGGGTTAGGGTTAGGGTTAGGGTTAGGATTAGGGTTTGGTTTAGGGTAAGGGTCAGGGTCAGGGTCGGGGTCATGGTTGCAATTAATCCCGCACATGTTCACAGAATACCATAGTTATGTCAGAGACCATGACAGGGTAAAAGTTCGGGTTCTGGTTAGGGTTAGCGTTAGTGTAAGGGTAAGGGTAAGGGTTTTGTTTATGGTTAGGGTTAGGGTTAGGGTTAGGGTTAGGGTTAGGGTTAGGGTTAGGGTTAGGGTTAGGATTAGGGTTAGGGTTAGGGTTAGGGTTAGGGTTGGGGTTGGGGTTGGGGTTGGGGTCAGGGTCAAGGATGGAATTAATCCTGCACATGCTCACAGAATACCATAGTTATGTCAGAGACAATGAAAGAGTAAGGATTAGGGTTAGGTTTAGGGTTAGCGTTAGGGTGAGGGTTAGGGTTAGGGTTAGGGTTAGGGTTAGGGTTATTGTTAGGGTTAGGGTTAGGGTTAGGTTTAGGGTTAGTGTAAGGGTTAGGGTTAGCGTTAGGGTTAGGGTTAGGGTTAGGGTTAGGGTTAGGGTTAGGGTTAGGGTTAGGGTCAGGGTCAGGGTCAGGGTTGGAATTAATCCTTCACATGCTCACAGAATACCATAGTTATGTCAGAGACCATGACAGGTTAGGGTTAGGCTTAGGCTTAGGGTTATGGTAAGGGTTAGGGTTAGGGTTAGGGTTAGGGTTAGGTTTAGGTTTAGGGTTAGGGTTAGGGTTAGGGTTAGGGTTAGGGTTAGGGTTAGGGTTAGGGTTAGGGTTAGGGTTAGGGTTAGGGTTAGGGTTAGGGTTAGGGTTAGGGTCAGGGTCAGGGTCAGGGTTGAAATTAATCCTGCACATGTTCACAGAATACCATAGTTATGTCAGATACCATGACAGGGTAAACGTTCGGGTTCGGGTTCGGGTTAGAATTAGGGTAAGGGTAAGGGTAAGGGTTTTGTTTAGGGTTAGGGTTAGGGTTAGGGTTAGGGTTAGGGTTAGGGTTAGGGTTAGGGTTAGGGTCAGGGTCAGGGTCAGGGTCAGGTTTTTGGTTTGGGGTTAGGGTCAGTGTCAGGGTCAGGGTTGGAATGAATCCTGAACATGCTCACAGAATACCGTAGTTATGTCAGAGACCATGACAGGTTAGGGTTAGGCTTAGGGTTAGGGTAAGGGTTAGGGTTAGGGTTAGGGATAGGGTTAGGGTTAGGGTTAGGGTTAGGGTTAAGGTTAGGTTTATGGTTAGGGTTAGGGTTAGGGTTAGGGTTAGGGTTAGGGTTAGGGTTAGGGTTACGGTTAGGGTTAGGGTTAGGGTTAGGGTTAGGATTAGGGTTTGGTTTAGGGTAAGGGTCAGGGTCAGGGTCAGGGTTGCAATTAATCCCGCACATGTTCACAGAATACCATAGTTATGTCAGAGACCATGACAGGGTAAAAGTTCGGGTTCTGGTTAGGGTTCGGGTTCGGGTTCGGGTTCGGGTTCGGGTTAGGGTTAGGGTTAGGGTTGGGTTGGGTTAGGGTTAGGGTTAGGGTTAGGGTACGGTTTTGGGTTAGGGTTGGGGTTAGGGTTAGGGTTAGGGTTGGTGTCAGTGCCAGGTTTTGGGGTTTGGGTTAGGGTTAAGGTCATGGTTAGGGTTAGGGTTACAGTTATAATTAGGGTCAAGGTCAGGGTCAGGGTTGGAATTAATCCAGCACATGTTCACAGAATACCATAGTTATGTCAGAGACCATGAAAGGGTAAGGGTTGGGGTTAGGGTTAGGGTTAGGGTAAGGATGAGGGTTTGGGTCTGGATCCGGTTTTGGGTAGGGGTTAGGGTTAGGGTTAGGGTCAGTGTCAGGGTCAAGAACAGAATTAATCCTGCACATGCTCACAGAAGACCATAGTTATGTCAGAGACAATGAAAGGGTGAGGATTAGGATTAGGGTTAGGGTTAGGTTTAGGGTTAGGTTTAGGGTTAGGGTTAGGGTTAGGGTTAGGGTTAGGGTTAGGGTTAGGGTAAGGGTTAGGGTTAGGGTTAGGGTTAGGGTTAGGGTTCGGGTTAGGGTTAGGGTTAGGGTTAGTGTTAGGGTTAGGGTCAGGGTCAGGGTCAGGTTTTTGGGTTGGGGTTAGGGTCAGTGTCAGGGTCAGGGTTGGAATGAATCCTGAACATGCTCACAGAATACCATAGTTATGTCAGAGACCATGACAGGTTAGGGTTAGGCTTAGGGTTAGGGTAAGGGTTAGGGTTAGGGTAAGGGTTAGGGTTAGGGTTAAGGTTAGGGTTAGGGTTAGGGTTAGGGTAAGGGTTAGGGTTAGGGTTAGGGTTAGGGTTAGGATTAGGGTTTGGTTTAGGGTAAGGGTCAGGGTCAGGGTCGGGGTCATGGTTGCAATTAATCCCGCACATGTTCACAGAATACCATAGTTATGTCAGAGACCATGACAGGGTAAAAGTTCGGGTTCTGGTTAGGGTTAGCGTTAGTGTAAGGGTAAGGGTAAGGGTTTTGTTTATGGTTAGGGTTAGGGTTAGGGTTAGGGTTAGGGTTAGGGTTAGGGTTAGGATTAGGGTTAGGGTTAGGGTTAGGGTTAGGGTTGGGGTTGGGGTTGGGGTTGGGGTCAGGGTCAAGGATGGAATTAATCCTGCACATGCTCACAGAATACCATAGTTATGTCAGAGACAATGAAAGAGTAAGGATTAGGGTTAGGTTTAGGGTTAGCGTTAGGGTGAGGGTTAGGGTTAGGGTTAGGGTTAGGGTTAGGGTTATTGTTAGGGTTAGGGTTAGGGTTAGGTTTAGGGTTAGTGTAAGGGTTAGGGTTAGCGTTAGGGTTAGGGTTAGGGTTAGGGTTAGGGTTAGGGTTAGGGTTAGGGTTAGGTTCAGGGTCAGGGTCAGGGTTGGAATTAATCCTTCACATGCTCACAGAATACCATAGTTATGTCAGAGACCATGACAGGTTAGGGTTAGGCTTAGGCTTAGGGTTATGGTAAGGGTTAGGGTTAGGGTTAGGGTTAGGGTTAGGTTTAGGTTTAGGGTTAGGGTTAGGGTTAGGGTTAGGGTTAGGGTTAGGGTTAGGGTTAGGGTTAGGGTTAGGGTTAGGGTTAGGGTTAGGGTTAGGGTTAGGGTTAGGGTTAGGGTTAGGGTCAGGGTCAGGGTCAGGGTTGAAATTAATCCTGCACATGTTCACAGAATACCATAGTTATGTCAGATACCATGACAGGGTAAACGTTCGGGTTCGGGTTCGGGTTAGAATTAGGGTAAGGGTAAGGGTAAGGGTTTTGTTTAGGGTTAGGGTTAGGGTTAGGGTTAGGGTTAGGGTTAGGGTTAGGGTTAGGGTTAGGGTTAGGGTTAGGGTTAGGGTCAGGGTCAGGGTCAGGGTCAGGTTTTTGGTTTGGGGTTAGGGTCAGTGTCAGGGTCAGGGTTGGAATGAATCCTGAACATGCTCACAGAATACCATAGTTATGTCAGAGACCATGACAGGTTAGGGTTAGGCTTAGGGTTAGGGTAAGGGTTAGGGTTAGGGTTAGGGATAGGGTTAGGGTTAGGGTTAGGGTTAGGGTTAAGGTTAGGTTTATGGTTAGGGTTAGGGTTAGGGTTAGGGTTAGGGTTAGGGTTACGGTTAGGGTTAGGGTTAGGGTTAGGGTTAGGATTAGGGTTTGGTTTAGGGTAAGGGTCAGGGTCAGGGTCAGGGTTGCAATTAATCCCGCACATGTTCACAGAATACCATAGTTATGTCAGAGACCATGACAGGGTAAAAGTTCGGGTTCTGGTTAGGGTTAGCGTTAGTGTAAGGGTAAGGGTAAGGGTTTTGTTTATGGTTAGGGTTAGGGTTAGGGTTAGGGTTAGGGTTAGGGTTAGGGTTAGGGTTAGGGTTAGGGTTAGGGTTAGGGTTAGGGTTAGGGTTAGGGTTAGGGTTAGGGTTAGGGTTGGGGTCAGTGCCAGGTTTTGGGTTTGGGTTAGGGTGAAGTTCAGGGTTAGGGTTAGCGTTAGCGTTAGGATCAAGGTGAGGGTCAGGGTTAGGGTTAGGGTTAGGGTTAGGGTTAGGGTTAGGGTTAGGGTTAGGGTTAGGGTTAGGGTTAGGGTTAGGGTTAGGGTTAGGGTTAGGGTTAGGGTTAATGTTAGGGTTAGGGTTAGGGTTGGGGTTGGGGTTGGGGTCAGTGTCAGGTTTTGGGGTTTGGGTGAGGGTTAGGGTCAGGTTTTCGGGTTGGTGTTAGTGTTAGGGTCAGGGTCAGGGTTGGAATTAATCCTGCACGTTTTCACAGAATACCATAGTTATGTCAGAGACCATGACAGGGTAAAAGTTAGGGTTAGGGTTAGGGTTAGGGTTACGGTTACGGTTAGGGTTAGGGTTAGGGTTGTGGTCAGTGTCAGTTTTTGGGGTTTGGGTGAGGGTTAGGGTCAGGTTTTGGGGTTGGTGTTAGCGTTAGGGTCAAGGTCCGGTTCAGGGTTGGAATTAATCCTGCACATGTTCACAGAATACCATAGTTATGTCAGATACCATGACAAGGTAAGGGTACGTGTTAGGGTTAGGGTTAGGGTTAGGGTTATTGTTAGGGTTAGGGTTAGGGTTAGGGTAAGGGTTAGGGTTAGGGTTAGGGTTAGGGTTAGGGTTAGGATTAGGGTTAGGGTTAGGGTTAGGGTTAGGGTTAGGGTTGGGGTTGGGGTTGGGGTTGGGGTCAGGGTCAAGGATGGAATTAATCCTGCACATGCTCACAGAATACCATAGTTATGTCAGAGACAATGAAAGAGTAAGGATTAGGGTTAGGTTTAGGGTTAGCGTTAGGGTGAGGGTTAGGGTTAGGGTTAGGGTTAGGGTTAGGGTTAGGGTTATTGTTAGGGTTAGGGTTAGGGTTAGGTTTAGGGTTAGTGTAAGGGTTAGGGTTAGCGTTAGGGTTAGGGTTAGGGTTAGGGTTAGGGTTAGGGTTAGGGTTAGGGTTAGGGTTAGGGTTAGGGTTAGGGTCAGGGTCAGGGTCAGGGTTGGAATTAATCCTTCACATGCTCACAGAATACCATAGTTATGTCAGAGACCATGACAGGTTAGGGTTAGGCTTAGGCTTAGGGTTATGGTAAGGGTTAGGGTTAGGGTTAGGGTTAGGGTTAGGTTTAGGTTTAGGGTTAGGGTTAGGGTTAGGGTTAGGGTTAGGGTTAGGGTTAGGGTTAGGGTTAGGGTTAGGGTTAGGGTTAGGGTTAGGGTTAGGGTTAGGGTTAGGGTTAGGGTCAGGGTCAGGGTCAGGGTTGAAATTAATCCTGCACATGTTCACAGAATACCATAGTTATGTCAGATACCATGACAGGGTAAACGTTCGGGTTCGGGTTCGGGTTAGAATTAGGGTAAGGGTAAGGGTAAGGGTTTTGTTTAGGGTTAGGGTTAGGGTTAGGGTTAGGGTTAGGGTTAGGGTTAGGGTTAGGGTTAGGGTTAGGGTTAGGGTTAGGGTTAGGGTCAGGGTCAGGGTCAGGGTCAGGTTTTTGGGTTGGGGTTAGGGTCAGTGTCAGGGTCAGGGTTGGAATGAATCCTGAACATGCTCACAGAATACCATAGTTATGTCAGAGACCATGACAGGTTAGGGTTAGGCTTAGGGTTAGGGTAAGGGTTAGGGTTAGGGATAGGGTTAGGGTTAGGGTTAGGGTTAGGGTTAAGGTTAGGTTTATGGTTAGGGTTAGGGTTAGGGTTAGGGTTAGGGTTACGGTTAGGGTTAGGGTTAGGGTTAGGGTTAGGATTAGGGTTTGGTTTAGGGTAAGGGTCAGGGTCAGGGTCAGGGTTGCAATTAATCCCGCACATGTTCACAGAATACCATAGTTATGTCAGAGACCATGACAGGGTAAAAGTTCGGGTTCTGGTTAGGGTTAGCGTTAGTGTAAGGGTAAGGGTAAGGGTTTTGTTTATGGTTAGGGTTAGGGTTAGGGTTAGGGTTAGGGTTAGGGTTAGGGTTAGGGTTAGGGTTAGGGTTAGGGTTAGGGTTAGGGTTAGGGTTGGGGTCAGTGCCAGGTTTTGGGTTTGGGTTAGGGTGAAGGTCAGGGTTAGGGTTAGCGTTAGCGTTAGGATCAAGGTGAGGGTTATCAAGGTGAGGGTCAGGGTTAGGGTTAGGG
>NC_079312.1:152184871-152192371 GCF_029931775.1 Euleptes europaea
GGTTGGAATTAATCCTGCACGTGTTCACAGAATACCATAGTTATGTTAGAGACCATGACAGGGTAAAAGTTAGGGTTAGGGTTAGGGTTAGGGTTAGGGTTACGGTTAGGGTTAGGGTTAGGGTTGTGGTCAGTGTCAGTTTTTGGGGTTTGGGTGAGGGTTAGGGTCAGGTTTTGGGGTTGGTGTTAGGGTTAGGGTCAAGGTCAGGTTCAGGGTTGGAATTAATCCTGCACATGTTCACAGAATACCATAGTTATGTCAGATACCATGACAAGGTAAGGGTTCGTGTTAGGGTTAGGGTTATTGTTAGGGTTAGGGTTAGGGTTAGGGTTAGGGTTAGGGTTAGGGTTAGGGTTAGGGTTAGGGTTAGGGTTAGGGTTAGGGTACGTGTTAGGGTTAGGGTTAGAGTTATTGTTAGGGTTATTGTTAGGGTTAGGGTTAGGGTTAGGGTTAGGGTTAGGGTTGTGGTCAGTGTCAGTTTTTGGGGTTTGGGTGAGGGTTAGGGTCAAGTTTTGGGGTTGGTGTTAGGGTTAGGGTCAGGGTCAGGGTCAGGGTTGGAATTAATCCTACACATGCTCACAGAATACCATAGTTATGTCAGATACCATGACAGGGTAAGGGTTCGTGTTAGGGTTAGGGTTATTGTTAGGGTTAGGGTTAGGGTTAGATACCTCAGAGAACTGCTGTCCACGAAAGGATCAGAGTCTCAATGTTTTACATCTCAGTCCTCTGAGATGGAGAAATGTTACTTCAGACAGCTGCAGTCTGCCAGCAATAACGATCTGAAGTGCTGGCTGTATTTATACTGTTTCTGGACTCATTAAGGGTGAAGAGGATCCTTTATCTCCTCTTCCTTATCCATTAAGAGGGATACCTATTATTCCCTTTGTCTGATATGATGTGCACTGCAGAAATGGCTTACTAGCAGCTAGCTTACTTGCAGCTGGGCCTCTACAGTGGCCCAGTTTGCATGATGTGTACTAGATCTATATGGAATTAATCCTGCACATGTTCACAGAATACCATAGTTATGTCAGAGACCATGACGGGGATAGTGTTAGGGTAAGGGTTAGGGTTAGGTTAGGGTTAGCGTCAGGGTCAGGGTAAGGGTCAGGGTCAGGGTCAGGGTCAGGGTCATGTTTTGAGGTTAGGGTTAGGGTCAGCGTCAGGGTTGTCGCGGTTTGGGCCGTTAAGTGCCCACACTCTTAGAAAGGATCCCTTCCTGAGAAGGGATATGTTACTTTATTCAGCGAGACACCACTAGACCGGAATCAACGGTTCCTAGAAACTTGTTATGGTTTCTAGAAAATCTCTTGAACACGACAATAATTTTATAATACTGGACAAGAGTAGAAGTATAAAACAAAAATTATTTACGTTATATAATATATGCCTTTTTGGTGCAAAGCTTTAAAATATCATATAAGGCAGGACATCATTAGTCTTAAACATATTTATATACCAAGTAATCATTCACACTCTCTATGCCTCCATAAAGGATTCAGAATATACTCATAAAGTATCCTTAGTGCAATGCACTTTCATTCAGAATATAAGGTTACAGAAATCCTTTCAAAATATGGTGAATTCTTTGGAGAAAGTTTTGGTTAGATGCATCCTAACTTAAATCATCATAATATTTCAGTACAGAAGACATACTATATCTTGCAGTGTCATCTGTAGTCCTCCAAGAATCTATGCTCTATTAGAACATATGAAGTTATCCCAGAGTATCTGTATTTTCGAAGTCTTGAATCCTTTGAAGACTTCTATTAATATTCTAAACTGATCATCATTAAGATCAGGCCTTGTCTATTTACATGCTATGCATATTCTTTCTAGTTTTAGACAGCAATGCTGAACATATAAATACTATGTGTTAGCTTAAAGCTGTTTAAAGTCTCTTTGGCTGTGCCAATCTGGGTATGCGCTGTACCATGTATCAGCATTGTGCATATCTCACAGAGTACAGGGAGTCTCCTTTCCCTTCAGGAACATGTCTGGTCTCTTGCTCTGAGGAGGTTCAGAAGTCCCTCTGTTTAGTAGAGGACCTTCTGACACTATCTCAGAGTTCTAGGTATTAGCCCTGGGTTCAGGGTGCTCTTTAGCATTGGTAAGCCAAATAGGTTTAGTAGGTAAGAATCCATAAATCCAATGGACTCTCAGTGTACCAATATATGGAAAGATCACTGCACTTGGGTTCCCATTCAAAGAATAGGAATTCTAAGGGTCTCTATCCTCTTCTAGGAATAGAGCAGTCTCACAAGAAGACTGTAAGTAAGATATGTTGAAATATCCAGATCTTGATACTTCAAGATACCTCAGAGAACTGCTGTCCACGAAAGGATCAGAGTCTCAATGTTTTACATCTCAGTCCTCTGAGATGGAGAAATGTTACTTCAGGCAGCTGCAGTCTGCCAGCAATAACGATCTGAAGTAATGGCTGTATTTATACTGTTTCTGGACTCATTAAGGGTGAAGAGGATCCTTTATCTCCTCTTCCTTATCCATTAAGAGGGATACCTATTATTCCCTTTGTCTGATATGATGTGCACTGCAGAAATGGCTTACTAGCAGCTAGCTTACTTGCAGCTGGGCCTCTACAGTGGCCCAGTTTGCATGATGTGTACTAGATCTATATGGAATTAATCCTGCACATGTTCACAGAATACCATAGTTATGTCAGAGACCATGACGGGGATATTGTTAGGGTTAGGGTTAGGGTTAGGGTTATGGTTAGGGTTAGGGTTAGGGTTAGGGTTAGGGTTAGGGTTAGGGTTAGTGTCAGGGTTAGGGTTAGGGTTGGGTTAGGGTTAGGGTTAGGGTTAGGGTTAGGGTCACGGTCAGTGTAAGGGTTAGGGTTAGGGTTATTGTTAGGGTTAGGGTTGGGGTCAGGGTCAGGGTTAGCGTTAGGGTTAGGGTTAGGGTTCAGGTTCGGGTTCGGGTTCAGGTTCGGGTTCGGGTTCAGTTTCGGGTTCAGGTTCGCGTTCGGGTAAGGGTCAGGTTTTAAGGTTCGGGTTAGGGCTAGGGTCAGGGTCAGGGTCATGGTTGGAATTAATCCTCCACATGTTCACAGAATACCATATTTTTGTCAGAGACAATGATAGGGTAAGGTTTAGGGTTACGGTTAGGGTTAGGGTTAGGTTAGGGTTAGCATCAGGGTCAGGGTCAGGGTCAGGGTCAGGGTCAGGGTCAGGGTCATGTTTTGAGGTTAGGGTTAGGGTCAAGGTCAGGGTTATCGCGGTTTGGGCCGTTAAGTGCCCACACTCTTAGAAAGGATCCCTTCCTGAGAAGGGATATGTTACTTTATTCAGCGAGACACCACTAGACCAGAATCAACGGTTCCTAGAAACTTGTTATGGTTTCTAGAAAATCTCTTGAACACGACAATAAATTTATAATACTGGACAAGAGTAGAAGTATAAAAAAAAATATTTACGTTATATAATATATGCCTTTTTGGTGCAAAGCCTTAAAATATCATATAAGGCAAGACATCATTAGTCTTAAACATATTTATATACCAAGTAATCATTCACACTCTCTATGCCTCCATAAAGGATTCAGAATATACTCATAAAGTATCCTTAGGGCAATGCTCTTTCATTCAGAATATAAGGTTACAGAAATCCTTTCAAAATATGGTGAATTCTTTGGAGAAAGTTTTGGTTAGATGCATCCTAACTTAAATCATCATAATATTTCAGTACAGAAGATATACTATATCTTGCTGTGTCATCTGTAGTCCTCCAAGAATCTATGCTCTATTAGAACATATGAAGTTATCCCAGAGTATCTGTATTTTCTAAGTCTTGAATCCTTTGAAGACTTCTATTAATATTCTAAACTGATCATCATTAAGATCAGGCCTTGTCTATTTACATGCTATGCATATTCTTTCTAGTTTTAGACAGCAATGCTGAACATATAAATACTATGTGTTAGCTTAAAGCTGTTTAAAGTCTCTTTGGCTGTGCCAATCTGGGTATGCGCTGTACCATGTATCAGCATTGTGCATATCTCACAGAGTACAGGGAGTCTCCTTTCCCTTCAGGAACATGTCTGGTCTCTTGCTCTGAGGAGGTTCAGAAGTCCCTCTGTTTAGTAGAGGACCTTCTGACACTATCTCAGAGTTCTAGGTATTAGCCCTGGGTTCAGGATGCTCTTTAGCATTGGTAAGCCAAATAGGTTTAGTAGGTAAGAATCCATAAATCCAATGGACTCTCAGTGTACCAATATATGGAAAGATCACTGCACTTGGGTTCCCATTCAAAGAATAGGAATTCTAAGGGTCTCTATCCTCTTCTAGGAATAGAGCAGTCTCACAAGAAGACTGTAAGTAAGATATGTTGAAATATCCAGATCTTGATACTTCAAGATACCTCAGAGAACTGCTGTCCACGAAAGGATCAGAGTCTCAATGTTTTACATCTCAGTCCTCTGAGATGGAGAAATGTTACTTCAGACAGCTGCAGTCTGCCAGCAATAGCGATCTGAAGTGCTGGCTGTATTTATACTGTTTCTGGACTCATTAAGGGTGAAGAGGATCCTTTATCTCCTCTTCCTTATCCATTAAGAGGGATACCTATTATTCCCTTTGTCTGATATGATGTGGACTGCAGAAATGGCTTACTAGCAGCTAGCTTACTTGCAGCTGGGCCTCTACAGTGGCCCAGTTTGCATGATGTGTACTAGATCTATATGGAATTAATCCTGCACATGTTCACAGAATACCATAGTTATGTCAGAGACCATGACGGGGATATTGTTAGGGTTAGGGTTAGGGTTAGGGTTAGGGTCAGGTTCAGGGTCAGGGTTGCAATTAATCCTGCACATGTTTTGTTTATGGTTAGGGTTATGGTTAGGGTTAGGGTTAGGGTTAGGGTTAGGGTTAGGGTTAGGGTTAGGGTAAGGGTCAGGGTCAGGGTCAGGGTTGGAAATAATCCTGCACATGTTCAGAGAATACCATAGTTATGACAGGGACCATGACAGGGTTAAAGTTAGGGTTAGGGTTGGGTTAGGGTTAGGGTCAGGGTCAGGTTTTGGGTTGGGGTTAGGGTTAGGGTCACGTCAGGGTTCGGGTTCGGGTCAAGGTCAGGGTCAGGGTTGGAATTATTCCTGCACATGTTCAGAGAATACGATAGTTATGTCAGACACCATGACAGGGTTAAAGTTAAAATTAGGGTTAGGGTTAGGGTTAGGGTTAGGGTTAGGGTTAGGGTTAGGGTTAGGGTTAGGGTTATGGTTAATTCCAACCCTGATACTGACACTGACCCTAACCCAACCCCAAAACCTGACCCTAATCCTAACCCTAACCCTAACCCTAACCCTAACCCTAACCCTAACCCTAACCCTAACCCTAACCCTAACCCTAACCCTAACCCTAACCATAACCTTTACCCTAACCCTAACCCTAACCCTAACCCTAACCCTAACCCTAACCCTAACCCTAACCCTAACCCTAACCCTAACCCTAATCCTTACCCTTTCATTGTCTCTGACATAACTATGGTATTCTGTGAGCATGTGCAGGATTAATTCCATCCTTGACCCTGACACTGACCCTAACCCTAACCCCAACCCCAAAACCTGATCCTGACCCAAACCCTAACCCTAACCCTAACCCTAACGCTAACCCTAACCCTAACCCTAACCCTAACCGTAACAATAAACAGAACCCTTACCCTTACCCTTACCCTAACGCTAACCCTAACCCGAACCCGAACTTTTACCCTGTCATGGTCTCTGACATAACTATGGTATTCTGTGAACATGTGCAGGATTAATTCCAACCCTGACCCTGACCTTGACCCTAATGCTAACCCTAACCCTAACCCTAACCCTGACCCTGACCCTGACCCTAACCCTAACCCTAACCCTAACCCTAACCCTAACCCTAACCCTTACCCTAACCCTAACCCTAACCCTAACCCTAACCCTAACCCTAACAATAAACAAAACCCTTACCCTTACCCTTACCCTTACCCTTACCCTAACCCTAACCCTAACCCGAATCCGAACTTTTACCCTGTCATGGTCTCTGACATAACTATGGTATTCTGTGAACATGAGCAGGGTTAATTGCAACCCTGACCCTGACCCTGACCCTGACCCTGACCCTGACCCTAACCCTAACCCTAACCCTAACCCTAACCCTAACCCTAACCCTAACCCTAACCCTAACCCTAACCTTTACCCTAACCCTAACCCTAACCCTAACCCTAACCCTAACCCTAACCCTAACCCTAACCCTAACCCTAACCCTAATCCTTACCCTTTCATTGTCTCTGACATAACTATGGTATTCTGTGAGCATGTGCAGGATTAATTCCATCCTTGACCCTGACACTGACCCTAACCCTAACCCCAACCCCAAAACCTGATCCTGACCCAAACCCTAACCCTAACCCTAACCCTAACCCTAACGCTAACCCTAACCCTAACCCTAACCGTAACAATAAACAAAACCCTTACCCTTACCCTTACCCTTACCCTAACGCTAACCCTAACCCGAACCCGAACTTTTACCCTGTCATGGTCTCTGACATAACTATGGTATTCTGTGAACATGTGCAGGATTAATTCCAACCCTGACCCTGACCTTGACCCTAATGCTAACCCTAACCCTAACCCTAACCCTGACCCTGACCCTGACCCTGACCCTAACCCTAACCCTAACCCTAACCCTAACCCTTACCCTAACCCTAACCCTAACCCTAACCCTAACCCTAACCCTAACAATAAACAAAACCCTTACCCTTACCCTTACCCTTACCCTTACCCTAACCCTAACCCTAACCCGAATCCGAACTTTTACCCTGTCATGGTCTCTGACATAACTATGGTATTCTGTGAACATGTGCAGGATTAATTGCAACCCTGACACTTACCCTAACCCTAACCCTAACCCTAACCCTAACCCTAACCCTAACCCTAACCCTAACCCTAACCCTAACCCTAACCCTAACCCTAACCCTAACCCTAACCCTTAACCTAACCCTAACCCTAACCCTAACCCTAACCCTAACCCTAACCCTAACCCTAACCCTAACCTTAACCATAACCATAACCCTAACCATAAAAAAACCCTTACCCTTACCCTAACGCTAACCCGTACCCGAACCCGAACTTTTACCCTGTCATGGTCTCTGACATAACTATGATATTCTGTGATCATGTGCAGGATTAATTGCAACCCTAACCCTAACCCTAAGCTTACCCTTACCCTAACCCTAACCCTAACCCTAACCCTAACCCTAATCCTAACCCTAACCCTAACCCTAACCCTAACCCTAACCCTAACCCTAACCCTAACCCTAACCCTAACCCTAACCCTAACCCTAACCCTAACCCTAACCCTAACCCTAATCCTAATCCTTACCCTTTCATTGTCTCTGACATAACTATGGTATTCTGTGAGCATGTGCAGGATTAATTCCATTCTTGACCCTGACACTGACCCTAACCCTAACCCTAACCCTTACCCCTACCCCAAAACCT
>NC_079312.1:152209871-152212371 GCF_029931775.1 Euleptes europaea
ACTTTATTCAGCGAGACACCACTAGACCGGAATCAACGGTTCCTAGAAACTTGTTATGGTTTCTAGAAAATCTCTTGAACACGACAATAATTTTATAATACTGGACAAGAGTAGAAGTATAAAACAAAAATTATTTACGTTATATAATATATGCCTTTTTGGTGCAAAGCTTTAAAATATCATATAAGGCAAGACATCATTAGTCTTAAACATATTTATATACCAAGTAATCATTCACACTCTCTATGCCTCCATAAAGGATTCAGAATATACTCATAAAGTATCCTTAGTGCAATGCACTTTCATTCAGAATATAAGGTTACAGAAATCCTTTCAAAATATGGTGAATTCTTTGGAGAAAGTTTTGGTTAGATGCATCCTAACTTAAATCATCATAATATTTCAGTACAGAAGACATACTATATCTTGCAGTGTCATCTGTAGTCCTCCAAGAATCTATGCTCTATTAGAACATATGAAGTTATCCCAGAGTATCTGTATTTTCGAAGTCTTGAATCCTTTGAAGACTTCTATTAATATTCTAAACTGATCATCATTAAGATCAGGCCTTGTCTATTTACATGCTATGCATATTCTTTCTAGTTTTAGACAGCAATGCTGAACATATAAATACTATGTGTTAGCTTAAAGCTGTTTAAAGTCTCTTTGGCTGTGCCAATCTGGGTATGCGCTGTACCATGTATCAGCATTGTGCATATCTCACAGAGTACAGGGAGTCTCCTTTCCCTTCAGGAACATGTCTGGTCTCTTGCTCTGAGGAGGTTCAGAAGTCCCTCTGTTTAGTAGAGGACCTTCTGACACTATCTCAGAGTTCTAGGTATTAGCCCTGGGTTCAGGGTGCTCTTTAGCATTGGTAAGCCAAATAGGTTTAGTAGGTAAGAATCCATAAATCCAATGGACTCTCAGTGTACCAATATATGGAAAGATCACTGCACTTGGGTTCCCATTCAAAGAATAGGAATTCTAAGGGTCTCTATCCTCTTCTAGGAATAGAGCAGTCTCACAAGAAGACTGTAAGTAAGATATGTTGAAATATCCAGATCTTGATACTTCAAGATACCTCAGAGAACTGCTGTCCACGAAAGGATCAGAGTCTCAATGTTTTACATCTCAGTCCTCTGAGATGGAGAAATGTTACTTCAGGCAGCTGCAGTCTGCCAGCAATAACGATCTGAAGTGCTGGCTGTATTTATACTGTTTCTGGACTCATTAAGGGTGAAGAGGATCCTTTATCTCCTCTTCCTTATCCATTAAGAGGGATACCTATTATTCCCTTTGTCTGATATGATGTGCACTGCAGAAATGGCTTACTAGCAGCTAGCTTACTTGCAGCTGGGCCTCTACAGTGGCCCAGTTTGCATGATGTGTACTAGATCTATATGGAATTAATCCTGCACATGTTCACAGAATACCATAGTTATGTCAGAGACCATGACGGGGATATTGTTAGGGTTAGGGTTAGGGTTAGGGTTAGGGTTAGGGTTAGGGTTTGGGTTAGGGTTAGTGTCAGGGTTAGGGTTAGGGTTGGGTTAGGGTTAGGGTTAGGGTTAGGGTTAGGGTCACGGTCAGTGTAAGGGTTAGGGTTAGGGTTATTGTTAGGGTTAGGGTTTGGGTCAGGGTCAGGGTTAGCGTTAGGGTTAGGGTTAGGGTTAGGGTTAGGGTTAGGGTTCAGGTTCGGGTTCGGGTTCAGGTTCGGGTTCGGGTTCAGTTTCGGGTTCAGGTTCGCGTTCGGGTAAGGGTCAGGTTTTAAGGTTCGGGTTAGGGCTAGGGTCAGGGTCAGGGTCATGGTTGGAATTAATCCTCCACATGTTCACAGAATACCATATTTTTGTCAGAGACAATGACAGGGTAAGGTTTAGGGTTACGGTTAGGGTTAGGGTTAGGTTAGGGTTAGCGTCAGGGTCAGGGTCAGGGTCAGGGTCAGGGTCAGGGTCAGGGTCAGGGTCATGTTTTGAGGTTAGGGTTAGGGTCAAGGTCAGGGTTATCGCGGTTTGGGCCGTTAAGTGCCCACACTCTTAGAAAGGATCCCTTCCTGAGAAGGGATATGTTACTTTATTCAGCGAGACACCACTAGACCAGAATCAACGGTTCCTAGAAACTTGTTATGGTTTCTAGAAAATCTCTTGAACACGACAATAAATTTATAATACTGGACAAGAGTAGAAGTATAAAAAAAAATATTTACGTTATATAATATATGCCTTTTTGGTGCAAAGCCTTAAAATATCATATAAGGCAAGACATCATTAGTCTTAAACATATTTATATACCAAGTAATCATTCACACTCTCTATGCCTCCATAAAGGATTCAGAATATACTCATAAAGTATCCTTAGTGCAATGCTCTTTCATTCAGAATATAAGGTTACAGAAATCCTTTCAAAATATGGTGAATTCTTTGGAGAAAGTTTTGGTTAGATGCATCCTAACTTAAATCATCATAATATTTCAGTACAGAAGATATACTATATCTTGCTG
>NC_079312.1:152222371-152242371 GCF_029931775.1 Euleptes europaea
CTAACTTAAATCATCATAATATTTCAGTACAGAAGACATACTATATCTTGCAGTGTCATCTGTAGTCCTCCAAGAATCTATGCTCTATTAGAACATATGAAGTTATCCCAGAGTATCTGTATTTTCTAAGTCTTGAATCCTTTGAAGACTTCTATTAATATTCTAAACTGATCATCATTAAGATCAGGCCTTGTCTATTTACATGCTATGCATATTCTTTCTAGTTTTAGACAGCAATGCTGAACATATAAATACTATGTGTTAGCTTAAAGCTGTTTAAAGTCTCTTTGGCTGTGCCAATCTGGGTATGCGCTGTACCATGTATCAGCATTGTGCATATCTCACAGAGTACAGGGAGTCTCCTTTCCCTTCAGGAACATGTCTGGTCTCTTGCTCTGAGGAGGTTCAGAAGTCCCTCTGTTTAGTAGAGGACCTTCTGACACTATCTCAGAGTTCTAGGTATTAGCCCTGGTTTCAGGATGCTCTTTAGCATTGGTAAGCCAAATAGGTTTAGTAGGTAAGAATCCATAAATCCAATGGACTCTCAGTGTACCAATATATGGAAAGATCACTGCACTTGAGTTCCCATTGAAAGAATAGGAATTCTAAGGGTCTCTATCCTCTTAGAGGAATAGAGCAGTCTCACAAGAAGACTGTAAGTAAGATATGTTGAAATATCCAGATCTTGATACTTCAAGATACCTCAGAGAACTGCTGTCCACGAAAGGATCAGAGTCTCAATGTTTTACATCTCAGTCCTCTGAGATGGAGAAATGTTACTTCAGACAGCTGCAGTCTGCCAGCAATAACGATCTGAAGTGCTGGCTGTATTTATACTGTTTCTGGACTCATTAAGGGTGAAGAGGATCCTTTATCTCCTCTTCCTTATCCATTAAGAGGGATACCTATTATTCCCTTTGTCTGATATGATGTGCACTGCAGAAATGGCTTACTAGCAGCTAGCTTACTTGCAGCAGGGCCTCTACAGTGGCCCAGTTTGCATGATGTGTACTAGATCTATATGGAATTAATCCTGCACATGTTCACAGAATACCATAGTTATGTCAGAGACCATGACGGGGATAGTGTTAGGGTAAGGGTTAGGGTTAGGGTTAGGGTTAGGGTTAGGGTTAGGGTTAGGGTTAGGGTTAGGGTTAGGGTTAGGGTTAGGGTTAGGGTGACGGTTAGGGTTAGGGTGACGGTTAGGGTTGGGGTTGGGGTTGGGGTCAGGGTCAGGTTTTGGGGTTGGGATTAGGGTCAGGGTCAGGGTTGGAAATAATCCTGCACATATTCACAGAATACCATAGTAATGTCAGAGACCATGACAGTGTAAGGGTTAGGGTTAGGGTTTGGGTTAGGGTTAGGGTTAGGTATAGGGTTAGGGTTAGGGTTAGGGTTAGGGTTAGGGTTAGGGTTAGGGTTAGGGTTAGGGTTAGGGTTAGGGTTAGGGTTAGGGTTAGGGTTAGGGTTAGGGTTAGGGTTAGGGTTAAGGTTAGGGTTAGGGTTAGGGTTAGGGCAGGGTTAGGGTAAGGTTCAGGGTCAGGTTTTGGGGTTGGGGTTAAATTTAGGGTCAGGGTCACGGTCAGGGTCAGGGTCAGGGTCAGGGTTGGAATTAATCCTGCACATGTTCACAGAATACCATAGTTATGTCAGAGACCATGGAAGGGGTAAAGTTAGGGTTAGGGTTAGGGTTAGGGTTAGGGTTGGGGTTAGGGTTAGGGTTAGCGTTAGGGTTAGCGTTAGGGTTAGGGTTAGGGTTAGGGTTAGGGTTAGGGTAAGCATTTGGTTTAGGGTTAGGGTTAGGTTTAGTGTTGGGGTCAGAGTCAGGTTTTGGGGATGGGGTTAGGGTCAGGGTCAGGTTTTGGTGTTAGGTTAGGGTTGGGTTAGGGTTAGGGTTAGGGTTAGTGTTAGGGTTAGGGTTTGCGTTTGGGTTAGGGTTGTATTTATACTGTTTCTAGACTTTTAAAGGGTGAAGACAGATCCTTTATATGCTCTGTCTTATCCATTAGGAGGGATACCTATTATTCCCTTTGTCTGATATGATGTGCAGTGCAGAAATGGCTAACTAGCAGCTGGCTTACTAGCAGCTATGTTTCTGCAGTGGCCCAGGTTGCATGATGTGTACTAGCTCTAAATGGAATAAATCCTGCACATATTCACAGAATACCATAGTTATATCATAGACCATGACAGGGTTAGGGTTAGGGTTAGGGTTAGGGTTAGGGTTACGGTTAGGGTTAGGGTTAGGGTTAGGGTTAGGGTCAGGGTCAGGGTCAGGGTCAGGGTCAGGGTCAGGGTCAGGGTCAGGGTCAGAGTCAGGGTTGGAATTACTCCTGCACATGTTCACAGAATGCAATAGTCATGTCAGAGACCATGACATGGTTAAAGTTAGGGTTAGGGTTAGGGTTAGGGTTAGGGTTAGGGTTAGGGTTAGGGTTAGGGTTAGGGTTAGGGTTAGGGTTAGGGTTAGGGTTAGGGTTAGGGTTAGGGTTAGGGTTAGGGTTAGGGTTGGGGTCAGGGTCAGCTTTTGGGGTTGGGGTAAGGGTTTGGGGTTAGGGTAAGGGCAGCGTCATGGTTTGAATTAATCCTGCACATGTTCACAGAATACCATAGTTATGTCAGAGACCATGACAGGGTTAGGGTTAGGGTTAGGGTTAGGGTTAGGGTTAGGGTTAGGGTTAGGGTTAGGGTTAGGGTTAGGGTTAGGGTTAGGGTTAGGGTTAGGGTTAGGGTTAGGGTTAGGGTTAGGGTTCGGGTTAGGGTTAGAGTTAGGGTTAGGGTTAGGGTTAGGGTTAGGGTCAAGGTCAGGTTTTGGGGTTGGGGTTAGGGATAGGGTCAGGGTCAGGGTCAGGGTTAGAATTAACCCTGCACATGTTCACAGAAGACCATAGTTACGTCAGAGACCATGACAGGATTAAAGTTCAGGTTCGGATTCGGTTTAGGGTTAAGGTTATGGTTGTGGACAGGTTCAGGGTTAGGGTTAGGGTTGGGGTTAGGTTTGGGGTCATTGTCAGGTTTTCGGGTTGGGGTTAGGGTTAGGGTCAGGATCACAGTTGACTTAATCCTGCACATGTTCACAGAATATACTCATAAAGTATCCTTAGTGCAATGCACTTTCATTCAGAATATAAGGTTAGAGAAATCCTGTAAAAATATGGTGAATTTTTTGGAGAAAGATTTGGTTAGAAGCATCCTTACTTAAATCAACATAATATTTCACTACAGAAGACACACTATTCCTTGCTGTGTCATCTGTAGTCCTCTAAGAATCTAAGCTCTATGAGAACATATGAAGTTATACCAGAATATCTTTATTTTCTTAGTCTTGAATCCTTTAAAGACCTATTAATATTCTTAACTGATCATCATTAAGATCAGGCATTGTCTATGTACATGCTATGCATATTCTTTCTAGTTTTAGACAGCAATGCTGAACATATAAATACTCTGTGTTAGCTTAAAGCTGTTTAAAGTCTCTTTGGCTGTTCCAATCTGTGTATGTGTGAGCTCTTTACCCAAAGAACCAGAAATCACCACAGAGACACTTAGAATCCAAGCAGATGGCTTTTACTGGTCAAATAGGCAATACAGTGCATTGAGAATAAGATGACAGCTATGAGTGACTAGCTCGTTAGTTGGCAATATAAAGCTTGAAAACGGCGGGAGATTACAAAGCACACAAAGCATAAACAGAGCACACTTTCCCAGGAGTAGCGTTCCCAGGCTTTGGTATGTGGAGCTTTCCTTGAAGTCTGGACGGTTCAGCAGAGGAACAGAGGCAACATAGAAACCGAGATAACAGCCTGACAGTATGCGCTGTACCATGTATCAGCATTGTGCATATCTCACAGAGTACAGGGAGTCTCCTTTCCCTTCAGGAACATGTCTGGTCTCTTGCTCTGAGGAGGTTCAGAAGTACCTCTGTTAAGTAGAGGACCTTCTGACACTATCTCAGAGGTCTAGCTATTAGACCTGGGTTCAGGATGCTCTTTAGCTTTGGTGAGGTTTAGTTGGTAAGAATCCATGAATCCAATGGACTCTCAGTGTTCCAATATATGGAAAGATCACTGCACCTGGATTCCCATTCAAAGAATAGGAATTCTAAGGGTCTCTATCCTCTTCTAGGAATAGAGCAGTCTCACAAGAAGACTGTAAGTAAGATATGTTGAAATATCCAGATCTTGATACTTCAAGATACCTCAGAGAACTGCTGTCCACGCAAGGATCAGAGTCTCAATGTTTTACATCTCAGGCCTCTGAGATGGAGAAATGTTACTTCAGACAGCTGCAGTCTGCCAGCAATGACAATCTGAAGTGCTGGCTGTACTGTGGCTGTATTTATACTGTTTCTAGACACATTAAGGGTGATGAGAGATCCTTTATCTCCTCTTCCTTATCCATTAAGAGGGATACCGATTATTCCCTTTGATATGATGTGCAGTGCAGAAATGGCTTACTAGCAGCTTGCTTACTAGCAGCTGGGCCTCTGCAGTGGCCCAGTTTGCATGATGTGTACTAGCTCTATATGTAATTAATCCTGCACATGTTCACAGAATACCATAGTTATGTCAGAGACCATGACAGGGTAAAAGTTAGGGTTAGGGTTAGGGTAAGGGTTAGGGTTAGGGCCACGGTAAGGGTTGTCGCGGTTTGGGCCGTTAAGTGCCCACACTCTTAGAAACGATCCCTTCCTGAGAAGTGATATGTTACCTTATACAGCAAGACACCACTAGACCAGAATCAACGGTTCCTAGAAACTTGTTATGATTTCTATAAAATCTCTTGAACACGCCAATAAATTTATAATACTGGTCAAGAGTAGAAGTATAAAAATACATTTATTTACATTAAAAAATATATGCTTTTTGGTTGCAAAGCCTTAAAATATCATATAAGGCTAGATATAAGGCTTAACCATGTTTATATAGCAAGTAATCATTCACACTCTCTATGCCTCCATAAAGGAGTCAGAATATACTCATAAAGTATCCTTACTGCAATGCACTGTCATTCAGAATGTAAGGTTATAGAAATCTGTCAAAATATGGTTAATTCTTTGGAGAAAGATTTGGTTAGAAGCATCCTAACAAATCATCGTAATATTTCAGTACAGAAGACACACGATACCTTGCTGTGTCATCTGTAGTCCTCTAAGAATCTATGCTCTATGAGAACATATGAAGTTATCCCAGAGTACCTGTATTTTCTGAATCCTTTAAAGACGTCTATTAATATTCTTAACTGATCATCATTAAGATCAGGCATTGTCTATGTACATGCTATGCATATTCTTTCCAGTTTAGAGAGCAATGCTGAACATATAAATGCTATGTGTTAGCTTAAAGCTGTCTAAAGTCTCTTTGGCTGTGCCAATCGATGTATGCGCTGTGCAATGTATCAGCATTGTGCATATCTCAAAGAGTACAGGTTAGGGTTAGGCTTAGGTTTTTGGGTTGGGGTTGGGGTTAGGGTTAGGTTTAGGGTCAGGGTCAGGGTTGGAATTAATCCTGCACATGTTCACAGAATACCATAGTTATGTCATAGTTATTTCATTTCCCTTCCGGAACATGTCTGGTCTCTTGCTCTAAGGAGGTTCAGAAGTCCCTCTGTTAAGTAGAGGACCTTCTGACACTCTCAAAGGTCTAGCTATTAGCCCTGGGTTCAGGATGCTCTTTAGCATTGGTAAGCCAAACAGGTTTGGTTGGAAGAATCCATAAATCCTTTCTAAGAGTGTAGGCACATAACGGCCCGAACTGCGGCAACCCTGACAATGACCCTGACCCTAACCCCAACCCCAAAACCTGGCTCAGACCCTAACCCTAACCCTAACCCTAACTCTACCCCTAACCCTGACCCTGACCCTATAACCCTAACCCTAACCCTAACCCTAACCCTGTCATGGTCTCTGACATAACTATGGTATTCTGTGAACATGTGCAGGATTAATTCCATATAGAGCTAGTACACATCATGCAAACTGGGCCTCTGCAGAAGCCCAGCTGCTAGTAAGACAGCTGCTAGTAAACCATTTCTGCACTGCACATCATATCAGACAAAGGGAATAATAGGTATCCCTCTTAATGGATAAGAAAGAGGAGATAAAGGATCTCTCTTCACCCTTAATGAGTCTAGAAACAGTATAAATGCAGCCACAGTACAGCCAGCACTTCAGATTGCTGGCAGACTGCAGCTGTCTGAAGTAACATTTCTCCATCTCAGAGGCCTGAGATGTAAAACATTGAGACTCTGATCCTTGCGTTGACTGCATTTCTCTGAGGTATCTTGAAGTATCAAGATCTGGATATTTCAACATATCTTACTTACAGTCTTGTGAGAGTGCTCTATTCCTTGAAAAGAGACCCTTAGAATTCCTAATCTTAGAATGGGAACCCAAGAGCAGTGATCTTTCCATATATTGGAACACTGAGAGTCCATTGGATTTATGGATTCTTACCAACTAAACCTATTTGGCTTACCAATGCTAAAGAGCATCCTGAACCAAGGGCTAATACCTAGAATTCTGAGATAGTGTCAGAAGGTCCTCTACTTAACAGAGGGACTTCTGAACCTCCTCAGAGCAAGAGACCAGACATGTTCCTGAAGGGAAAGGAGACTCCCTGTACTCTGTGAGATATGCACAATGCTGATACATGGTAGAGCGCATACACAGATTGGTACAGCCAAAGAGACATTAAACAGCTTTAAGCTAACACAGAGTATTTATATGTTCAGCATTGCTGTCTAAAACTAGAAAGAATATGCATAGCATGTACATAGACAATTCCTGATCTTAATGATGATCAGTTAATCGAAGTATTTAAAGGATTCAAGACTTAGAAAATACAGATTCTCTAGAATAACTTCATATGTTCACATAGATTCTTAGAGGACTACAGATGACACAGCAAGGTACAGTGTGTCTTCTGTACTGAAATATTACGATGATTTAAGTTAGGATGCTTCTAACCAAACCTTTCTCCAAAGAATTAACCATTTTTTGACAGGATTTCTGTAACCTTATATTCTGAATGAAAGTGCATTGCGCTAAGGATACTTTAAGAGTATATTCTGAATCCTTTATGGAGGCATAGAGAGTGTGAATGATTGTTTGCTATATAAACATGTTTAAGACTAATGATGTCTAGTCTTATATGATATTTTAAGGCTTTCCAACCAAAAAGCATATATTATATAATGTAAATAAATGTGTTTTTTATACTTCTACTCTTGTCCAGTATTATAAATTTATTGGCTTGTTCAAGAGATTTTCTAGAAACCAAAAAAAGTTCCTAGGAACCGTTGATTCCAGTCTGGCGGTGTCTCGCTGAATAAGGTAACATATCCCTTCTCAGGAAGGGATCCTTTCTAAGAGTGCGGGCAGTTAATGGCCCGAACCGTGACAACCCTGACCCTGACCCTGACCCTAACCCTAACCCCAACCCCAAAACCTGACCCTGACCCTAACCCTAACCCTAACCCTAACCCTAACCCTGTCATGGTCTCTGACATAACTATGGTATTCCGTGAACACGTGCAGGATTAATTCCATATAGAGCTAGTACACATCATGCAAACTGGGCCATTGCAGAGGCCCAGCTGCTAGTAAGCCAGCTGCTAGTAAGCCATTTCTGCACTGCACATCATATCAGACAAAGGGAATAATAGGTATCCCTATTAATGGATAAGAAAGAGGAGATAAAGGATCTCTCTTCACCCTTAATGAGTCTAGAAACAGTATAAATACAGCCACAGAACTGCCACCACTTCAGATTGTTATTGCTGGCAGACTGCAGCTTTCTGAAGTAACATTTCTCCATCTCAGAGGCCTGAGATGTAAAACATTGAGTGATCCTTGCGTGGACAGCAGTTCTCTGAGGTATCTTGAAGTATCAAGATGTTTCAACATATCGAACTTACAGTCTTATTGTGAGACTGCTCTATTCCTAGAAGAGGATAGACCACCTTAGGATTCCTATTCTTTGAATGGGAACCTAAGTGCAATGATCTTTTCATATATTGGAACACTGAGAGTCCATTGGATTTATGGATTCTTACCAACTAAACCTATTTGGCTTACCAATGCTAAAGACAATCCTGAACCCAGGGCTAATAGCTAGACCTCTGAGATAGTGTCATAAGGTCCTCTACTTAACAGAGGGACTTCTGAACCTCCTCAGAGCAAGAGACCAGACATGTTCCTGAACGGAAAGGACACTCCCTGTACTCTGAGATATGCACAATGCTGATACATGGTACAGCGCATATCCAGATTGGCACAGCCAAAGAGACTTTAAACAGCTTTAAGCTAACACATAGTATTTATATGTCTAAAACTAGAAGGAATATGCAGAGCATGTACATAGACAATGCCTGATCGTAATGATGATCAGTTAATCGAAGTATTTAAAGGATTCAAGACTTAGAAAATACAGATACTCATATGTTCACATAGATTCTTAGAGGACTACAGATGACACAGCAAGGTACAGTGTGTCTTCTGTACTGAAATATTACGATGATTAAACATAGGATGTTTCTAACCAAATCTTTCTCCAAATTAATCATATTTTGACAGGATTTCTGTAACCTTATATTCTGAATGAAAGTGCATTGCACTAAGGATACTTTATATTCTGACTCCCTTATGGAGGCATAGAGAGTGTGAATGACAACTTGCTATATAAACATGTTTTAGACTAATGATGTCTAGCCTTATATGATATTTTAAGGCTTTGCAACCAAAAAGCATATATAATGTAAATAAATGTGTTTTTTATACTTCTACTCTTGTCCAGTATTATAAATTTATTGGCGTGTTCAAGAGATTTTCTAAAAACCATAACAAGTTTCTAGGACCCGTTGATTCCGGTCTAGTGGTGTCTCGCTGAATAAAGTAACATATCCCTTCTCAGGAAGGGATCCTTTCTAAGAGTGTGGGCACTTAACAGCTCGAACATCAACAACCCTGACCCTGACCGTGACCCTCACCCTAACCCCAACCGCAAAACATGACCCTGACCCTGACTCTAACCGTAACGCTAACCCAACGCGACCCCTGACCCTGACACTAACCCTAACCCTAACCCTAACCCTAACCCTGTCATGGTCTCTGACAAAAATATGGTATTCTGTGAACATGTGCAGGATTAATTCCAACCCTGATCCTGACCCCAACCCTAACCCTAACCCTAACGCTAACACTAACACTAACCCTAACCCTGACCCTGACCCTAACCCTAACCCTAACCCTAACCCTAACCCTAACCCTAACCCTAACCCTAACTCTAACCCTAACCCTAACCCTAACCCTAACCCTAACCCTAACCCTAACCCTATCCCTATCCCTAACCCTAACCCTAACACTAACCCTGTCATGGTCTCCGACATAACTATGGTATTCTGTGAACATGGGCAGGATTAATACCATATAGAGCTAGTACACATCAGGCAAACTGGGCCACTGCAGAGACCCAGCTGCTAGTAATCCAGCTACTAGTAAGCCATTTCTGCACTGCACATCATATCAAAGGGAATAATCGGTATCCCTCTTAATGGATAAAGAAGAGGAGATAAAGGATCTCTCTTCACACTTAATGAGTCTAGAAACAGAATAAATGCAGCCACAGTAAACCAAGCACTTCAGATTGTTATTGCTGGCAGACTGCAGCTGTCTGAAGTAACATTTTTCCATCTCAGAGCCCTGAGATGTAAAACATTGAGAGTCCGATCCTTGCCTGGACAGCAGTTCTCTGAGGTATCTTGAAGTATCAAGATCTGGATATTTCAACATATCTTACTTATAGTCTTCTTGTGAGAGTGCTCTATTCCTAGAGGAGGATAGAGACCCTTAGAATTCATATTCTTTCAATGGGAACCTAACTGCAGTGATCTTTCCATATGTTGGAATACTGAGAGTCCATTGGATTTATGGATTCTTACCAACTAAACCTATTTGGCTTACCAATGCTAAAGACAATCCTAAACCCAGGGCTAATAGCTAGACCTCTGAGATAGTGTCAGAAGGTCCTCTACTTAACAGAGGGACTTCTGAACCTCCTCAGAGCAAGAGACCAGACATGTTCCTGAAGGGAAAGGAGACTCCCTGTACTCTGTGAGATATGCACAATGCTGATACATGGTACAGTGCATACACAGATTGGCACAGCCAAAGAGACTTTAAACAGCTTTAAGCTAACACAGAGTATTTATATGTTCAGCATTGCTGTCTAAAACTAGAAAGAATATGCATAGCATGTACATAGACAATGCCTGATCTTAATGATGATCAATTAATCGAAGTATTTAAAGGATTCAAGACTTAGAAAATACAGATTCTCTAGAATAACTTCATATGTTCACATAGATTCTTAGAGGACTACAGATGACACAGCAAGGTACAGTGTGTCTTCTGTACTGAAATATTACGATGATTTAAGTTAGGATGCTTCTAACCAAATCTTTCTCCAAAGAATTAACCATATTTTGACGATTTCTGTAACCTTATATTCTGAATGAAAGTGCATTGCACTAAGGATACTTTAAGAGTATATTCTGACTCCTTTATGGAGGCATAGAGAGTGTGAATGATTACTTGCTACATAAACATGTTTAAGACTAATGATGTCTAGCCTTATATGATATTTTAAGGCTTTGCAACCAAAAAGCATATTATATAATGTAAATAAATTTTTTTTATATACTTCTATTGTCCAGTATTATAAATTTATTGGCGTATTCAAGAGATTTTCTAGAAACCATAACTAGTTGCTAGGAACCGTTGATTCCGGTCAAGTACTGTTTCGCTGAATAAGGTAACATATCCCTTTTCAGGAAGGGATCCTTTCTAACAGTGTAGGCACATAACGGCCCGAACTGCGACAACCCTGACACTGACACTGACCCTAACCCCAACCCCAAAACCTGACTCTGACCCTAACCCTAACCCTAACCCTAACGCTAACTCTAACCCTAACCCTAACCCTAACCCTAACCCTAACCCTGACCCTAACCCTAACCCTAACTCTAACTCTAACTCTAACTCTAACTCTAACTCTAACCCTAACCCTAACCCTAACCCTAACCCTTTCATGGTCTCTGACATAACTATGGTATTCTGTGAACATGTGCAGCATTAATTCCATATAGAGCCGGTAGACATCATGCAAACTGGGCCACTGCAGATGTCTACCTGGTAGTAAGCCAGCTGCTAGTAAGCCATTTCTGCACTGCACATCATATCAGACAAAGGGAATAATAGGTATCCCTCTTAATGGATAAGGAAGAGGAGATAAAGAATCTCTCTTCACCCTTAATTAGTCTAGAAACAGTATAAATGCAGCCAAAGTACAGCCAGCACTTCAGATTGTTACTGCTGGCAGACTGCAGCTGTCTGAAGAAACATTTCTCCATCTCAGAGGCCTGAGATGTAAAACACTGAGACTCTGATCCCTGCGTGGACTGCATTTCACTGAGGTATCTTGATGTATCAAGATCTGGATATTTCAACATATCTTACTTACAGTCTTCTTGTGAGAGTGCTCTATTCCTAGAAGAGGAAAGAGACCCTTAGAATTCCTATTCTTTGAATGGGAAGCCAAGAGCAGAGATCTTTCCATATATTGGAACATTGAGAGTCCATTGGATTTATGGATTCTTACCAACTAAACCTATTTGGCTTACCAATGCTAAAGAGCATCCTGAACCCAGGGCTAATACCTAGACCTCTGAGATAGTGTCAGAAGGTCCTCTACTTAACAGAGGGACTTCTGAACCTTCTCAGAGCAAGAGACCAGACATGTTCCTGAAGGGAAAGGAGACTCCCTGTACTCTGTGAGATATGCACAATGCTGATACATGGTACAGCGCATACACAGATTGGTACAGCCAAAGTGATATTAAACAGCTTTAAGCTAACACAGAGTATTTATATGTTCAGCATTGCTGTCTTAAACTAGAAAAAATATGCATAGCATGTACATAGACAAATCCTGATCTTAATGATGATCAGTTAATCGAAGTTTTTAAAGGATTCAAGGCTTAGAAAATACAGATTCTCTGGAATAACTTCATATGTTCACATAGATTTTTAGAGGACTACAGATGACACAGCAAGGTACAGTGTGTCTTCTGTACTGAAAGATTACGATGATTTAAGTTAGGATGCTTCTAACCAAAACTTTCTCCAAAGAATTAACCATTTTTTCACAGGATTTCTGTAACCTTATATTCTGAATGAAAGTGCATTGCGCTAAGGATACTTTAAGAGTATATTCTGAATTCTTTATGGAGGCATAGAGAGTGTGAATGATTGCTTGCTATATAAACATGTTTAAGACTAATGATGTCTAGCCTTATATGATATTTTAAGGCTTTGCAACCAAAAAGCATATATTATATAATGTAAATAAATGTGTTTTTTATACTTCTACTCTTGTCCAGTATTATAAATTTATTGGCGTGTTCAAGAGATTTTCTAGAAACCAAAAAAAGTTCCTAGGAACCGTTGATTCCAGTCTGGCGGTGTCTCGCTGAATAAGGTAACATATCCCTTCTCAGGAAGAGATCCTTTCTAAGAGTGCGGGCAGTTAATGGCCCGAACCGTGACAACCCTGACCCTGACCCTAACCCTAACCCTAACCCCAACCCCAAAACCTGACCCTAAACCTAACCCTAACCCTAACCCTAACCCTAACCCTAACCCTAACCCTAAACCTTACCCTAACCCTAACCCTAAAAATAACCCTAAAAATAACCCTAACCCTAACACTAACCCTGTCATGGTCTCTCACATAACTATGGTATTCTGTGAACACGTGCAGGATTAATTCCATATAGAGCTAGTACACATCATGCAAACTGGGCCACTGAAGAGGCCCAGCTGCTAGTAAGCCAGCTGCTAGTAAGCCATTTCTGCACTGCACATCATATCAGACAAAGGGAATAATAGGTATCCCTATTAATGGATAAGAAAGAGGAGATAAAGGATCTCTCTTCACCCTTAATGAGTCTAGAAACAGTATAAATACAGCCACAGTACTGCCAGCACTTAAGATTGTTATTGCTGGCAGACTGCAGCTTTCTGAAGTAACATTTCTCCATCTCAGAGGCCTGAGATGTAAAACATTGAGTGATCCTTGCGTGGACAGCAGTTCTCTGAGGTATCTTGAAGTATCAAGATATTTCAACATATCTTACTTACAGTCTTCTTGTGAGACTGCTCTATTCCTAGAAGAGGATAGACCACCTTAGGATTCCTATTCTTTGAATGGGAACCTAAGTGCAATGATCTTTTCATATATTGGAACACTGAGAGTCCATTGGATTTATGGATTCTTACCAACTAAACCTATTTGGCTTACCAATGCTAAAGACAATCCTGAACCCAGGGCTAATAGCTAGACCTCTGAGATAGTGTCAGAAGGTCCTCTACTTAACCGAGGGTCTTCTGAACCTCCTCAGAGCAAGAGACCAGACATGTTCCTGAACGGAAAGGACACTCCCTGTACTCTGAAATATGCACAATGCTGATATATAGTACAGCGCATACACAGATTTGCACAGCCAAAGAGACTTTAAACAGCTTTAAGCTAACACAGAGTATTTATAAGTTCAGCATTGCTGTCTAAAACTAGAAAGAATATGCATAGCATCTACATAGACAATGCCTGATCTTAATGATGATCACTTAAGAATATTAATGGAAGTCTTTAAAGGGTTCAGGTCTTAGAAAATACAGATACTCTGGGATAACTTCATATGTTCTCAGAGAGCTTAGATTCTTCAGGACTACAGATGACACAGCATGGTATAGTGTGTCTTCTGTACTGAAATATTATGTTGATTTAAGTTAGGATGCTTTTAACCAAATCTTTCTCCAAAGAATTAACAATTTTTTGACAGGATTTCTGTAACATTATATTCTGAATGAAAGTGCAATGCACTAAGGATACTTTATGAGGATATTCTTACTCTTTTATGGAGGCATAGAGAGTGTGAATGATTACTTGCTATATAAACATGTTTAAGACTAATGATGTCTAACCTTATATGATATTTTAAGGCTTTAACACCAAAAAGCATATATTAGAAAATGTAAATAAAAGTGTTTTTTATACTTCTACTCTTGTCCAGTATTATAAATTTATTGGCATATTCAAGAGATTTTCTAGAAACCATAACAAGTTTCTAGGAACCGTTGATTCCGGTCTAGTGCTGTCTCACTGAATAAGGTAACATATCCCTTCTCAGGAAGGGATCCTTTCTAAAAGTGTAGGCAATTAACGGCCCGAGCCGTGAAAACCCTGCCCCTGAACCTAACCCTTACCCCAACCCATAACCTGACCCTCACCCTCACCCTCACCCTAACCCTAACCCTAACCATAACCCTATCCCTATCCCTAACCCTAACCCTAACCCTAACCCTAACCCTAACCCTAACCCTAACCTTAACCCGAACCCGAACCCGAACCCGAACCCGAACCCGAACCCGAACCCTAACCGGACCCGAACCCCGAACCCTAACCCTAACCTTAACCTTAACCTTAACCTTAACCTTAACCTTAACCTTAACCTTAACCTTAACCTAACCTTTCCTAACCCTAACCCTAACCCTAACCCAACCCTAACCCTAACCCTAACCCTAACCCAACCCTAACCCTAACCCTAACCCTAACCCGAACCCGAACCCGAACCCGAACCCGAAACCGAAACCGAAACCTAACCCTAACCCTAACCCTAACCCTAACCCTAACCCTAACCCTAACCCTAACCCAACCCGAACCCTAACCTTAACCTTAACCTTAATCCTAACCTAGCCTAACCTAACCTAACCTAACCCTAACCCGAACCCGAACCCGAACCCGAACCCGAACCCGAACCCGAACCCGAACCCGAACCCTAACCCTAACCAAACGCTAACCCTAACCCAACCCTAACACTAACCCTAACCCTAACCCTAACCCTAACCCTAACCCTAACCCTAACCCTAACCCTAACCCTAACCCTTACCCTAACCCTAACCCTAACCCTAACTTTACCCCTAACCCTAACACTATCCCTAACCCTAACCCTAACCCCAACCACAGAAACTGACCCTAACCCTAACCCTCACCCTCCCCCCAACCCCAGAAATTGACCCTGACCCTGACCCTAACCTTACCCTAACACTAACCCTTACACTAACCCTAACCCTAACCCTAACCCTAACCCTAACCCTAACCCTAACCCTAACCCTAACCCTAACCCTAACCCTAACCTTAACCCTAACCCGAACCCTAACCCAACCCTAACCCCAACCCTAACCCTAACCCTAACCCTAACCCAACCCTAACCCTAACTCTAACCCTAAAGCTAACCCTAACCCAACCCTAACCCTAACCCCAACCCCAACCCCAGAAACTAACCTTGACTCTAAACCTAACCCTAACCGGAACCCCACCCTCAACCTCACCCTCACCCTAACCCTAACCCTGACCCAAACCCTGACCCTGACCCTAACCCTAACCCTAATCCTAACCCTGACCCTGACCCAAACCCTGATCCTAACCCTAACTCTAACCCTAACGCTAACCCTTACCCTTACCCAACCCTAACACTAACCCAAACCCCAACCTCAGAAACTGAACTTGAATCTAAACCTAACCCTAACCCTCACCCTCACCCTCACCCTAACCCTAACCCTAACCCTAACCCTAACCCTGACCCTGACCCTAACCCTAACCCTAACCCTAACCCTAACCCTAACCCTAACCCTAACCCTAACCCTAACCCTAAACCTAACCCTAACCGAACCCCAACCCTAACCCGAACCCTAACCTTAACCTTAACCTTAACCTTAACCTTAACCTAAACCTTAACCCTAACCTAACCAAACCTAACCCTAACCCTAACACTAACACTAACCCTAACCCAACCCGAACCCGAACCCGAACCCGAACCCGAACCCGAACCCTAACCCTAACCCTAACCCTAACCCTAACCCAACCCTAACCCTAACCCTAACCTTAACCTTAACCCTAATCTAACCTAACCTAACCTAACCTAACCCTAACCCTAACCCTAACCCAACCCTAACCCTACCCTAACCCTAACCCTAACCCTAACCCTAACCCTAACCCTAACCCTTACCCTAACCCTAACCTTACCCCTAACCCTAACCCTAACCCTAACCCTAGCCTTAACCCAACCCTAACCCTAACCCTAACCCTAACCCAACCCAACCCAACCCTAACCCTAACCTTAACCCTAACCCTAACCCCAACCACCGAAACTGACCCTAACCCTAACTCTCACCCTCCCCCCAACCCCAGAAATTGACCCTGACCCTAACCCTAACACTGACCCTAACCCTAACCCTTACACTAACCCTAACCCTAACCCTAACCCTAACCCTAACCCTAACCCTAACCCTAACCCTAACCCTAACCCTGACCCTGACCCTGACCCTGACCCTAACTCTAACTCTAACTCTAAATCTAACCCTAACCCTAAGCCTAAGCCTTTCATAGTCTCTGACATAACTATGGTATTCTGTGAACATGTGCAGCATTAATTCCATATAGAGCCGGTAGACATCATGCAAACTGGGCCACTGCAGACGTCTAGCTGCTAGTAAGCCAGCTGCTAGTAAGCCATTTCTGCACTGCACATCATATAAGACAAAGGGAATAATAGGTATCCCTCTTACTGGATAAGGAAGAGGAGATAAAGAATCTCTCTTCACCCTTAATGAGTCTAGAAACAGTATAAATGCATCAACAGTACAGCCAGCACTTCAGATTGTTATTGCTGGCAGACTGCAGCTGTCTGAAGTAACATTTCTCCATCTCAGAGGCCTGAGATGTACAACATTGAGACTCTGATCCCTGCGTGGACTGCATTTCTCTTGAGGTATCTTGAAGTATCAAGATCTGCATATTTCAACATATCTTACTTACAGTCTTCTTGTGAGAGTGCTCTATTCCTAGAAGAGGAAAGAGACCCTTAGAATTCCTATTCTTTGAATGGGAACCCAAGAGCAGAGATCTTTCCATATATTGGAAAACTGAGAGTCCATTGGATTTATGGATTCTTACCAACTAAACCTATTTGGCTTACCAATGCTAAAGAGCATCCTGAACCCAGAGCTAATAGCTAGACCTCTGAGATAGTGTCAGAAGGTCCTCTACTTAACAGAGGGACTTCTGAAACTGCTCAGAGCAAGAGACCAGACATGTTCCTGAAGGGAAAGGAGACTCCCTGTACTCTGTGAGATATGCACAATGCTGATACATGGTACTGTGCATACACAGATTCGCACAGCCAAAGAGACATTAAAAAGCTTTAAGCTAACACAGAGTATTTATATGTTCAGCATTGCTTTCTAAAACTAGAAAGACTATGCATAGCATGTACATAGACAATTCCTGATCTTAATGATGATCAGTTAATCGAAGTATTTAAAGGATTCAAGACTTAGAAAATACAGATTCTCTGGGATAACTTCATATGTTCACATAGATTCTTAGAGGACTACAGATGACACAGCAAGTAACAGTGTGTCTTCTGTACTGAAATATTACGATGATTTAAGTTAGGATGCTTCTAACCAAATCTTTCTCCAAAGAATTAACCATTTTTTGAGAGGATTTCTCTAACCTTATATTCTGAATGAAAGTGCATTGCGCTAAGGATACTTTAAGAGTATATTCTGAATCCTTTATGGAGGCATAGAGAGTGTGAATGATTGCTTGCTATATAAACGTGTTTAAGACTAATGATGTCTACCCTTATATGATATCTTAAGGCTTTGCAACCAAAAAGCATATATTATATAGTGTAAATAAATGTGTTTTTTAAACTTCTACTCTTGTCCAGTATTATAAATTTATTGGCTGTTCAAGAAATTTTCTAGAAACCAAAAAAAGTTCCTAGGAACCGTTGATTCCAGTCTGGCGGTGTCTCGCTGAATAAGGTAACATATCCCTTCTCAGGAAGGGATCCTTTCTAAGAGTGTGGGCAGTTAACGGCCCGAACCGTGACAACCCTGACCCTAACCCTAACCCCAACCCGAAAACCTGACCCTGACCGAAACCCTAACCCTAACCCTAACCCTAACCCTAAGCTTAACCCTAACCCTAACCCTAACGCAACCCTAACCTAACCCTAACCCTAACAATAACCCTAACCCTAACCCTGTCATGGTCTTTCACATAACTATGGTATTCTGTGAACACGTGCAGGATTAATTCCATATAGAGCTAGTACACATCATGCAAACTGGGCCACTGCAGAGGCCCAGCTGCTAGTAAGCCAGCTGCTAGTAAGCCATTTCTGCACTGCACATCATATCAGACAAAGGGAATAATAGGTTTCCCTATTAATGGATAAGAAAGAGGAGATAAAGGATCTCTCTTCACCCTTAATGAGTCTTGAAACATTATAAATACAGCCACAGTACTGCCAGCACTTCATATTGTTATTGCTGGCAGACTGCAGCTTTCTGAAGTAACATTTCTCCATCTCAGAGGCCTGAGATGTAAAACATTGAGTGATCCTTGCGTGAACAGCAGTTCTCTGAGGTATCTTGAAGTATAAAGATATTTCAACATATCTTACTTACAGTCTTCTTGTGAGACTGCTCTCTTCCTAGAAGAGGATAGACCCCCTTAGAATTCCTATTCTTTGAATGGGAACCTAAGTGCAGTGATCATTCCATATATTGGAACACTGAGAGTCCATTGGATTTATGGATTCTTACCAACTAAACCTATTTGGCTTACCAATGCTAAAGACGATCCTGAACCCAGGGCTAATAGATAGACCTCTGAGATAGTGTCAGAAGGTCCTCTACTTAACAGAGGGACTTGTGAACCTGCTCAGAGCAAGAGACCAGACATGTTCCTGAACGGAAAGGACACTCCCTGTACTCTGAGATATGCACAATGCTGATACATGGTACAGCGCATACACAGATTGGCACAGCCAAAGAGACTTTAAACAGCTTTAAGCTAACACAGAGTATTTATAAGTTCAGCATTGCTGTCTTAAACTAGAAAGAATATGCATAGCATGTACATAGACAATGCCTGATCTTAATGATGATCAGTTAAGAATATTAATGGAAGTCTTTAAAGGATTCAGGTCTTAGAAAATACAGATACTCTGGGATAACTTCATAAGTTCTCATAGAGCTTAGATTCTTAGAGGACTACAGATGACACAGCAAGGTATAGTGTGTCTTCTGTACTGAAATATTATGTTGATTTAAGTTAGGATGCTTTTAACCAAATCTTTCTCCAAAGAATTAACCATATTTTGACAGGATTTCTGTAACCTTATATTCTGAATGAAAGTGCATTGCGCTAAGGATACTTTATGAGGATATTCTGAGTCTTTTATGGAGGCATAGAGAGTGTGAATGATTACTTGCTATATAAACATGTTTAAGACTAATGATGTCTAGCCTTATATGATATTTTAAGGCTTTAACACCAAAAAGCATATATTAGAAAAAGTAAATAAATGTGTTTTTTATACTTCTACTCTTGTCCAGCATTATAAATTTATTGGCATGTTCAAGAGATTTTCTAGAATCCATAACAAGTTTCTAGGAACCGTTGATTCCAGTCTAGTGGTGTCTCGCTGAATAAGGTAACATATCCCTTCTCAGGAAGGGATCCTTTCTAAAAGTGTAGGCAATTAACGGCCCGAGCAGTGAAAACCCTGCCCCTGACCCAGACCCTGACCCTAACCCTAACACCAAACCCATAACCTGACCATCACCCTCACCCTCACCCTCACCCTCACCCTCACCCTCACCCTCACCCTAACCCTAACCCTAACCCTAACCCTAACCCTAACCCTAACCTTAACCCTAACGCTAACGCTAACCCTAACCCCAACCATAAAAAAAGACCCTGACACTAACCCTAACCCGAACCCAAACCCAAATCCAAACCCGAACCCGAACCCGAACCCGAACCCGAACCCGAACCCGAACCCGAACCCGAACCCGAACCCGA
>NC_079312.1:152282371-152284871 GCF_029931775.1 Euleptes europaea
CCCGAACCCTAACCCTAACCCTAACCCTAACCCAAACCCAACCCAACCCAACTCTAACCCTAACCCTAACCCAAACCCCAACCACCGAAACTGACCCTAACCCTAACTCTCACCCTCCCCCCAACCCCAGAAATTGACCCTGACCCTAACCCTAACACTGACCCTAACCCTAACCCTTACACTAACCCTAACCCTAACCCTAACCCTAACCCTAACCCTAACCCTAACCATAACCCTAACCCTAACCCTAACCCTGACCCTGACCCTTACTCTGACCCTAACTCTAACTCTAACTCTAACTCTAAATCTAAGCCTAAGCCTAAGCCTAAGCCTAAGCCTAAGCCTTTCATAGTCTCTGACATAACTATGGTATTCTGTGAACATGTGCAGCATTAATTCCATATAGAGCCGGTAGACATCATGCAAACTGGGCCACTGCAGACGTCTAGCTGCTAGTAAGCCAGCTGCTAGTAAGCCATTTCTGCACTGCACATCATATCAGACAAAGGGAATAATAGGTATCCCTCTTACTGGATAAGGAAGAGGAGATAAAGAATCTCTCTTCACCCTTAATGAGTCTAGAAACAGTATAAATGCAGCAACAGTACAGCCAGCACTTCAGATTGTTATTGCTGGCAGACTGCAGCTGTCTGAAGTAACATTTCTCCATCTCAGAGGCCTGAGATGTACAACATTGAGACTCTGATCCCTGCGTGGACTGCATTTCTCTTGAGGTATCTTGAAGTATCAAGATCTGCATATTTCAACATATCTTACTTACAGTCTTCTTGTGAGAGTGCTCTATTCCTAGAAGAGGAAAGAGACCCTTAGAATTCCTATTCTTTGAATGGGAACCCAAGAGCAGAGATCTTTCCATATATTGGAAAACTGAGAGTCCATTGGATTTATGGATTCTTACCAACTAAACCTATTTGGCTTACCAATGCTAAAGAGCATCCTGAACCCAGAGCTAATAGCTAGACCTCTGAGATAGTGTCAGAAGGCCTCTACTTAACAGAGGGACTTCTGAAACTGCTCAGAGCAAGAGACCAGACATGTTCCTGAAGGGAAAGGAGACTCCCTGTACTCTGTGAGATATGCACAATGCTGATACATGGTACTGCGCATACACAGATTCGCACAGCCAAAGAGACATTAAACAGCTTTAAGCTAACACAGAGTATTTATATGTTCAGCATTGCTTTCTAAAACTAGAAAGACTATGCATAGCATGTACATAGACAATTCCTGATCTTAATGATGATCAGTTAATCGAAGTATTTAAAGGATTCAAGACTTAGAAAATACAGATTCTCTGGGATAACTTCATATGTTCACATAGATTCTTAGAAGACTACAGATGACACAGCAAGGTACAGTGTGTCTTCTGTACTGAAATATTACGATGATTTAAGTTAGGATGCTTCTAACCAAATCTTTCTCCAAAGAATTAACCATTTTTTGAGAGGATTTCTCTAACCTTATATTCTGAATGAAAGTGCATTGCGCTAAGGATACTTTAAGAGTATATTCTGAATCCTTTATGGAGGCATAGAGAGTGTGAATGATTGCTTGCTATATAAACGTGTTTAAGACTAATGATGTCTACCCTTATATGATATCTTAAGGCTTTGCAACCAAAAAGCATATATTATATAATGTAAATAAATGTGTTTTTTAAACTTCTACTCTTGTCCAGTATTATAAATTTATTGGCTGTTCAAGAAATTTTCTAGAAACCAAAAAAAGTTCCTAGGAACCGTTGATTCCAGTCTCGCGGTGTCTCGCTGAATAAGGTAACATATCCCTTCTCAGGAAGGGATCCTTTCTAAGAGTGCGGGCAGTTAACGGCCCGAACCGTGACAACTCTGACCCTAATCCTAACCCCAACCCGAAAACCTGACCCTGACCGAAACCCTAACCCTAACGCAACCCTAACCTAACCCTAACCCTAACAATAACCCTAACCCTAACCCTGTCATGGTCTTTCTCATAACTATGGTATTCTGTGAACACGTGCAGGATTAATTCCATATAGAGATAGTACACATCATGCAAACTGGGCCACTGCAGAGGCCCAGCTGCTAGTAAGCCAGCTGCTAGTAAGACATTTCTGCACTGCACATCATATCAGACAAAGGGAATAATAGGTATCCCTATTAATGGATAAGAAAGAGGAGATAAAGGATCTCTCTTCACCCTTAATGAGTCTTGAAACTGTATAAATACAGCCACAGTACTGCCAGCACTTCAGATTGTTATTGCTGGCAGATTGCAGCTTTCTGAAGTAACATTTCTCCATCTCAGAGGCCTGAGATGTAAAACATTGAGTGATCCTTGCGTGGACAGCAGTTCTCTGAGGTATCTTGAAGTATAAAGATATTTCAACATATCTTACTTACAGTCTTCTTGTGAGACTGCTCTCTTCCTAGAAGAGGATAGACCCCCTTAGAATTCCTATTCTTTGAATGGGAACCTAAGTGCAGTGATCATTCCATAT
>NC_079312.1:152299871-152302371 GCF_029931775.1 Euleptes europaea
AGGTCGATCAAGTTTCGCCGGGTATTGTGGCAACCGGGAGAGAGCGTCTGCGAGAACGTTTTGTTTTCCCGGAACGTGTTTCAGGACGAAACGAAACTGAGCAAAGAATTCCGCCCAACGCTGTTGTTTTGCTGACAATTTATGAGACCCCGTGAGGGCAGCTAGATTTTTGTGATCGGTCCAAACTTCAAAGGGGACTTTAGACCCTTCCAGAAATTGTCGCCATAAAGTTAGTGCATGGTGAACGGCCGATGCCTCTTTCTCCCAAATGGGCCAGTTCAATTGGGAGTGCGCAAACTTCTTCGAGAAGTAAGCGCAAGGGTGAAGGAGACCATCCGGACCTTTTTGGAGGACAGCCCCCCCCATAGCCACGTCGGAGGCATCGACTTGCACAATGAACATCTGATTCGGGTCTGGGTGCCGTAGTACGGGTTCTGAAGAGGCGTTTGAGAGCGACAAAGGCGGCTTGGCATTGATCGGTCCACAATATCTTAGCGGAGGGTAAAGTAGTTGAGCTTTCTTTACCTTTGGTTTTCAGTAGGTCGGTGATAGGTAGCGCCACTTGGGCGAAATTAGGGATGAACCCACGATAGAAATTTGCAAAACCCAGAAATTGTTGCACTTGCTTGCGATTGGTGGGTGGAGTCCAATCGAGGACGGATTGGACTTTGGCAGGGTCCATGCTAAGGCCATGGTGGGAGATTATGTAACCCAAAAACGTTATTTTACTTTGATGAAATTCACATTTGGCTAACTTTGCAAAGAGTTGGTGATTGCGCAGGCGCTGCAGAACTTCTCGGACCAGATTTACATGCTCGTCCATGGTTTTTGAATAAATAAGGATGTCATCCAGATAAACCACTATGCCGCGGTATAGCAAATCGTGGAGGATTTCGTTGATTAGTTGCATGAAGACCCCCGGGGCCCCTTTTAATCCGAAAGGCATCACGAGGAATTCAAACATTCCGAAACAGCTAGAGAAGGAAGTGAGGGGTTCGTCCCCCTCGCGAATACGAATTCGGTAGTAGGCTTCTACCAAATCTAACTTGGAGAATATACGACCTTCCTGTAATTGTCCCAAAATATCTGATATTAGTGGTATGGGATAGGCGTTGGCTTGAGTAACTGCATTGAGTTTTCTGAAGTCAATGCATAGGCGAAGGTCGCCCTCCTTTTTTCGGACAAAAAACGCGGGTGCTGGGTTTGGGGCATTCGATGGGCGAATGAATCCTCTGGCAAGGTTTTTGTCTAAAAAGTCTCGTAGAACAGTGCGCTCGGAAGCGCTCATAGGGTAGATTTTACTTTTGGTCAGTGTGCAATCCTTGACTACTTCAATTGCACAGTCAGTGGCCCGGTGGGGGGGTAAGGCATCACATTATTTAATGTTGAAGACATCCGCAAAGTCTCGATATGCATCAGGTAGGATTGGGGGTGTTGGGATCTCGGAGGCTAAGGCTGAAGCGGGTGGATGTAGCAGCGCAACTCGCTGTCGATGCTGGTCGCATTTGGGGTTGGCAAAGGAGATAGTGTTCGTCTCCCAGTCGATACTGGGACAATGTCCTTTGATCCAGTTAATTCCCAGGACCACTTCGAACCGGATAGGGGCTATGGTGAAGTCTACCTGCTCCCAATGGGAGCCTATTCCCATTGCGACCCCTATGGTGCGGCGATCAACTGGACCCCCCTGGAAATGGCTCCCGTCCATTTGGGCAAATTGGACGGGGGCTGGTAAAGCCTCGGAGTCTACTTTGAGTGCGGCAAACGTGGTTTCGTTTATGAGAGTGCGACTGCAACCGGAGTCAATAAGCGCCTTTACTGGTAGTTGGGGACCACCTTCATGGTGTTGTAATATTGCGTCCACATAAACGGTGGTTTCCACTTCTTTTATTTTAGTGGGAGCATTCGGCTTAGCAGGAGAATCTGCAGGGGTCTGTGGAGACGCTCCACTCACCACAGACCGAAGCCGTTTTTTGACAAATCAAGGGGGGATTCCAGGTTTAAAGCCGAAGAATTCCATGGGTTCTCTTCGTCTGAAGAGGGAAAGATGTCCCCCAATGGGGCACTTGTAATCCGAGACCCGGCGGGGTCATCCATGGCAGGCAGGGCGGCTGAGTCTCCGGCGTGAAGTGCAGAGGGTGTGGGTCTTCCCGGTGCTGTGCTGCGGGTGGCCGCGGTACCTCTGCGTAGGGGTCGTCGTCTGGCTTGAGTCATCGTGTTGGGACGAAAGATTTCAGGGCGGTATGGGCAGGCTGCTGCAAAGTGGCCCATTTCCCCGCAAGTGAGGCAGGCGCCCCTTTGAAATCGGGTTTCACGATCCTGGGGCGGACGTGTGGGTTTTCGAGGGACAGGAGGCGGCTGGCTTGCCCCTCTAGGCTGGGATTTTGGGATGCTTTTCTCCTTGTGTTTTTGACGGACAAGGGAAATAAAGCGCCGGCGGCTTTCCACTTCCTCGGCCAATAGTATCCAATCCTCAAGGGTTTCGGGGTCACCCCTCATGTAC
>NC_079312.1:152355613-152370613 GCF_029931775.1 Euleptes europaea
GAGGCATAGAGAGTGTGAATGATTACTTGCTATATAAACATGTTTAAGACTGGTGATGTCTAGCCTTATATGATATTTTAAGGCTTTGCAACCAAAAAGCATATATAGTGTAAATAAATGTGTTTTTTATACTTCTACTCTTGTCCATGTATTATAAATTTATTGGCATGTTCAAGAGACTTTCTAGAAACCATGACAAGTTTCTAGGAACCGTTAATACCAGTCCAGTGGTATCTCGCTGAATGAGGTAACATATGCCTTCTCAGGAAGGGATCCTTTCGAAGAGTGTAGGCACTTAACGGCCCGAAACGCTACAACCCTGACCCTAACCCTAACCGCAACCCCAAAACCTGACCCTGACCCTGACCCTAACCCTGACCCTGACCCTAACCCTAACCCTAACCCTAACCCTAACCCTAACCCTATCCCCAACCTAACCCTAACCCTAACCCTAACCCTATCCCTGTCATGGTCTCTGACATAACTATGGTATTCTGTGAACATGTGCAGGATTAATTTCATATAGAGCTACTGCACATCATGCAAACTGGGCCACTGCAGAGGCCCAGCTGCTAGTAAGCCATTTCTGACTGCACATCATATCAGACAAAGGGAATAATAGGTATCCCTCTTAATGGATAAGGAGGAGGAGATAAAGGATCTCTCTTCACCCTTAATGAGTCCAGAAACAGTATAAATACAGCCAGCACTTCAGATTGTTATTGCTGGCACACTGCAGCTGTCTGAAGTAACATTTCTCCATCTCAGAGGCCTGAGATGTAAAACTTTCTCCGATCCTTGCATGGGCAGCAGTTCTCTGAGGTATCTTGAAGTATCAAGATCTGGATATTTCAACATATCTTATTTACAGTCTTCTTGTGAGAGTGCTCTATTCCTAGAAGAGGATAGAGACCCTTAGAATTCGGATTCTTTGAATGGGAACCTAAGTGCAATGATCTTTCCATATATTCGAACACTGAGAGTCCATTGGATTTATGGATTCGTACCAACTAAACCTATTTGGTTTTCCAATGCTAAAGAGCATCCTGAACCCAGGGCTCATAGCTAGACCTCTGTGATAGTGTCAGAAGGTCCTCTACTTAACAGAGGGACTTCTGAACCTCCTCAGAACAACAGACCAGACATGTTCCTGAAGGGAAAGGAGACTCCGTGTACTCTGTGAGATATCCACAATGCTGATACATGGTACAGCGCGTACACAGATTGGCACAGCCAAAGAGACTTTAAACAGCTTTAAGCTAACACATAGTATTTATATGTTCAGCATTGCTGTCTAAAACTAGAAAGATTATACATAGCATGTACATAGACAATGCCTGATCTTAATGATGCAGTTAAGAATATTAATCGGTCTTTAAAGGATTCAAGACTTAGAAAATACAGAAACTCTGGGATAACTTCATATGTTTACATAGATTCTTAGAGGACTACAGATGACACAGCAAGGTACAGTGTGTCTTCTGTGCTGAAATATTATGATGCTTCAATTTAGGATGCTTCTAACGAAATCATTTCCAAAGAATTAACCATATTTTGACAGGATTTCTGTAACCTTATATTCTGAATGAAAGTGCATTGCTCTACGGATACTTTATATTCTTTATGGAGGCATAGAGAGTGTGAATGATTACTTGCTATATAAACATGTTTAAGACTGGTGATGTCTAGCCTTATATGATATTTTAAGGCTTTGCAACCAAAAAGCATATATAGTGTAAATAAATGTGTTTTTTATACTTCTACTCTTGTCCATGTATTATAAATTTATTGGCATGTTCAAGAGACTTTCTAGAAACCATGACAAGTTTCTAGGAACCGTTAATACCAGTCCAGTGGTATCTCGCTGAATGAGGTAACATATGCCTTCTCAGGAAGGGATCCTTTCGAAGAGTGTAGGCACTTAACGGCCCGAAACGCTACAACCCTGACCCTAACCCTAACCGCAACCCCAAAACCTGACCCTGACCCTGACCCTAACCCTGACCCTGACCCTAACCCTAACCCTAACCCTAACCCTAACCCTATCCCCAACCTAACCCTAACCCTAACCCTAACCCTATCCCTGTCATGGTCTCTGACATAACTATGGTATTCTGTGAACATGTGCAGGATTAATTTCATATAGAGCTACTGCACATCATGCAAACTGGGCCACTGCAGAGGCCCAGCTGCTAGTAAGCCATTTCTGACTGCACATCATATCAGACAAAGGGAATAATAGGTATCCCTCTTAATGGATAAGGAGGAGGAGATAAAGGATCTCTCTTCACCCTTAATGAGTCCAGAAACAGTATAAATACAGCCAGCACTTCAGATTGTTATTGCTGGCACACTGCAGCTGTCTGAAGTAACATTTCTCCATCTCAGAGGCCTGAGATGTAAAACTTTCTCCGATCCTTGCATGGGCAGCAGTTCTCTGAGGTATCTTGAAGTATCAAGATCTGGATATTTCAACATATCTTATTTACAGTCTTCTTGTGAGAGTGCTCTATTCCTAGAAGAGGATAGAGACCCTTAGAATTCGGATTCTTTGAATGGGAACCTAAGTGCAATGATCTTTCCATATATTCGAACACTGAGAGTCCATTGGATTTATGGATTCGTACCAACTAAACCTATTTGGTTTTCCAATGCTAAAGAGCATCCTGAACCCAGGGCTCATAGCTAGACCTCTGTGATAGTGTCAGAAGGTCCTCTACTTAACAGAGGGACTTCTGAACCTCCTCAGAACAACAGACCAGACATGTTCCTGAAGGGAAAGGAGACTCCGTGTACTCTGTGAGATATCCACAATGCTGATACATGGTACAGCGCGTACACAGATTGGCACAGCCAAAGAGACTTTAAACAGCTTTAAGCTAACACATAGTATTTATATGTTCAGCATTGCTGTCTAAAACTAGAAAGAATATGCATAGCATGTACATAGACAATGCCTGATCTTAATGATGCAGTTAAGAATATTAATCGGTCTTTAAAGGATTCAAGACTTAGAAAATACAGAAACTCTGGGATAACTTCATATGTTTACATAGATTCTTAGAGGACTACAGATGACACAGCAAGGTACAGTGTGTCTTCTGTACTGAAATATTATGATGCTTCAAGTTAGGATGCTTCTAACGAAATCATTTCCAAAGAATTAACCATATTTTGACAGGATTTCTGTAACCTTATATTCTGAATGAAAGTGCATTGCTCTACGGATACTTTATATTCTTTATGGAGGCATAGAGAGTGTGAAGGATTACTTGCTATATAAACATGTTTAAGACTGGTGATGTCTAGCCTTATATGATATTTTAAGGCTTTGCAACCAAAAAGCATATATAGTGTAAATAAATGTGTTTTTTATACTTCTACTCTTGTCCATGTATTATAAATTTATTGGCATGTTCAAGAGACTTTCTAGAAACCATGACAAGTTTCTAGGAACCGTTAATACCAGTCCAGTTGTATCTCGCTGAATGAGGTAACATATGCCTTCTCAGGAAGGGATCATTTCGAAGAGTGTAGGCACTTAACGGCCCGAAACGCTACAACCCTGACCCTAACCCTAACTGCAACCCCAAAACCTGACCCTGACCCTGACCCTAACCCTGACCCTGACCCTAACCCTAACCCTAACCCTAACCCTAACCCTAACCCTATCCCCAACCTAACCCTAACCCTAACCCTAACCCTATCCCTGTCATGGTCTCTGACATAACTATGGTATTCTGTGAACATGTGCAGGATTAATTTCATATAGAGCTACTGCACATCATGCAAACTGGGCCACTGCAGAGGCCCAGCTGCTAGTAAGCCATTTCTGACTGCACATCATATCAGACAAAGGGAATAATAGGTATCCCTCTTAATGGATAAGGAGGAGGAGATAAAGGATCTCTTCACCCTTAATGAGTCCAGAAACAGTATAAATACAGCCAGCACTTCCGATTGTTATTGCTGGCACACTGCAGCTGTCTGAAGTAACATTTCTCCATCTCAGAGGCCTGAGATGTAAAACTTTCTCCGATCCTTGCATGGGCAGCAGTTCTCTGAGGTATCTTGAAGTATCAAGATATGGATATTTCAACATATCTTACTTACAGTCTTCTTGTGAGAGTGCTCTATTCCTAGAAGAGGATAGAGACCCTTAGAATTCGGATTCTTTGAATGGGAACCTAAGTGCAGTGATCTTTCCATATGTTGGAATACTGAGAGGCAATTGGATTTATGGATTCTTACCAACTAAACCTATTTGGCTTACCAATGCTAAAGAGCATCCTGAACCCAGGGCTAATAGCTAGACCTCTGAGATAGTGTCAGAAGGTCCTCTACTTAACAGAGGGACTTCTGAACCTCCTCAGAGCAAGAGACCAGACATGTTCCTGAAGGGAAAGGAGACTCCCTGTACTCTGTGAGATATGCACAATGCTGATACATGGTACAGCGCATACACAGATTGGCACAGCCAAAGAGACTTTAAACAGCTTTAAGCTAACACATAGTATTTATATGTTCAGCATTGCTTTCTAAAACTAGAAAGAATATGCATAGCATGTACACAGACAATGCCTGATCATAATGATGATCAGTTAAGAATATTAATGGATATCTTTAAAGGATTCAAGACAGATAATACAGTTACTCTGGGATAACTTCATATGTTCTCATAGAGCTTAGATTCTTAGAGGACTACAGATGGCACAGCAAGGTATAGTGTGTCTTCTGTATTGGAATATTATGATAATTTAAGGATGCTTCTAACCAAATCTTTCTCCTAACAATTAACCATATTTTGAGAATTTCTGTAACCTTATATTCTGAATGAAAGTGCATTGCACTAAGGATACTTTATGAGTATATCACCCTGTCATGGTCTCTGACATAACTATGGTATTCTGTGAACATGTGCAGGATTAATTCCATATAGAGCTAGTACACATCATGCAAACTGGGCCACTGCAGAGGCCAAGCTGCTAGTAAGCCAGCTGCTAGTAAGCCATTTCTGCACTGCACATCATATCAGACAAAGGGAATAATAGGTATCCTTCTTAATGGATAAGAAAGAGGAGATAAAGGATCTCTCTTCACCCTTAATGAGTCTAGAAACAGTATAAATACAGCCACAGTACAGCCAGCACTTCAGATTGTTATTGCTGGCATACTGCAGCTGTCTGAAGTAACATTTCTCCATCTCAGAGGCCTGAGATGTAAAACATTGAGACTCTGATCCTTGCGTGGACAGCAGTTCTCTGAGGTATCTTTAGGTATCAAGATCTGGATATTTCAACATATCTTACTTACAGTCTTCTTGTGAGACTGCTCTATTCCTAGAAGAGGATAGAGACCCTTAGAATTCGGATTCTTTGAATGGGAACCTAAGTGCAGTGATCTTTCCATATGTTAGAATACTGAGAGTCCATTGGATTTATGGATTCTTACCAACTAAACCTATTTGGCTTACCAATGCTAAAGAGCATCCTGAACCCAGAGCTAATAGCTAGACCTCTGAGATAGTGTCAGAACGTCCTCTACTTAACAGAGGGACTTCTGAACCTCCTCAGAGCAAGAGACCAGACATGTTCCTGAAGGGAAAGGAGACTCCCTGTACTCTGTGAGATATGCACAATGCTGATACATAGTACCGCATACACAGATTGGCACAGCCAAAGCACCTTTAAACAGCTTTAAGCTAACACGTAGTATTTATGTTCAGCATTGCTGTCTTAAACTAGAAAGAATATGCATAGCATGTACATAGGCAACGCCTGATCTTAATGATGATCAGTTAAGAATATTAATCGAAGTCTAAAGGATTCAAGACAGAAAATACAGATACTCCGGGATAACTTCATATGTTCACATAGATTCTTAGAGGACTACAGATGACACAGCAAGGTACAGTGTGTCTTCTGTACTGAAATATTATGATATTTTAAGTTAGGATGCTTCTAACCAAATCTTTCTCCAAAGAAAACCATATTTTGACAGGATTTCTGTAACCTTATATTCTGAATGAAAGTGCAATGCACTACGGATACTTTATATTCTGACTCCTTTATGGAGGCATAGAGAGTGTGAATGATCTTGCTATAAAAACATGTTTAATGATGTCTAGCCTTGTATGATATTTTAAGGCTTTGCAACCAAAAAGCATATATAGTGTAAATAAATGTGTTTTTTATACTTCTACTCTTTTCCAGTATTATTATTGTTCAAGATATTTTCTAGAAACCATAACAAGTTTCTAGGAACCGTTAATTCCGGTCCAGTGGTATCTCGCTGAATAAGGTAACATATCCCTTCTCAGGAAGGGTTCCTTTCGAAGAGTGTAGGCACTTAACGGCCCGAACCGCGACAACCCTGACCCTTACCCTGACCCTAACTCCAACCCCAAAACCTGACCCTGACCCTGACTGTGACCTTGACCCTAACCCTAACCCTAACCCTAACCCTAACCCTGACCCTGACCCTGACCCTGACCCTGACCCTGACCCGAACCCGAACTCTAACCGTATTCCCAACCTAACCCTAACCCTAACTCTGTCATGGTCTCTGACAAAACTATGGTATTCTGTGAACATGTGCAGGATTAATTTCATATAGAGCTACTACACATCTTGCAAACTGGGCCACTGCAGAGGCCCAGCTGCTAGTAAGCCATTTCTGCACTGCACATCATATCAGACAAAGGGGATAATAGGTTTCCCTCTTAATGGATAAGGAAGAGGAGATAAAGGATCTCTCTTCACCCTTAATGAGTCTAGAAACAGTATAAATACAGCCAGCACTTCAGATTGTTATTGCTGGCAGACTGCTGCTTTCTGAAGTAACATTTCTTTATCTCAGAGGCCTGAGATGTAAAACATTGAGACTCCGATCCTTGCATGGGCAGCAGTTCTCTGAGGTATCTTGAAGTATCAAGATCTGGATATTTCAACATATCTTACTTACAGTCTTCTTGTGAGACTGCTCTATTCCTAGAAGAGGAGAGAGACCCTTAGAATTCCTATTCTTTGAATGGGAACCTAAGTGCAGTGATCTTTCCATATGTTGGAATACATTGGATTTATGGATTCTTACCAACTAAACCTATTTGGCTTACCAATGCTAAAGAGCATCCTGAACCCAGGGCTAATAGCTAGACCTCTGAGATATTATGATAATTTAAGTTAGGATGCTTCTTACCAAATCTTTCTCCAAAGAATTATTGGCGTGTTCAAGAGATTTCCTAGAAATCATAACAAGTTTCTAGGAACCGTTAATTCCGGTCCAGTGGTATCTCACTGAATAAGGTAACATATCCCTTCTCAGGAAGGGTTCCTTTCGAAGAGTGTATGCACTTAACGGCCCGAACCGCGACAACCCTGACCCTGACCCTAACCCTAACCCCAACCCCAAAACCTGACCTTGACCCTGACTCTGACCCTGACCCTGACCCTAACCATAACCCAAACCCTAACCCTAACCCTAACCCTAACCCTAACCCTAACCCTAACACTAACCCTAACCCTAACCTTAACCCTAACCCTGTCATGGTCTCTGACATAACTATGGTATTCTGTGAACATGTGCAGGATTAATTTCATATAGAGCTACTACACATCATGCAAACTGGGCCACTGCAGAGGCCCAGCTGCTAGTAAGCCAGCTGCTTGTAAGCCATTTCTGCACTGCACATCATATCAGACAAAGGGAATAATATGTATCCCTCTTAATGCATAAGGAGGAGGAGATAAAGGATCTCTCTTCACCCTTAATGAGTCCAGAAACAGTATAAATACAGCCAGCACTTCAGATTGTTATTGCTGGCAGACTGCAGCTGTCTGAAGTACATTTCTCCATCTCAGAGGCCTAAGATGTAAAACATTGAGACTCCGATCCTTGCATGGACAGCAGTTCTCTGAGGTATCTTGAAGTTTCAAGATCTGGATATTTCAACATATCTTATTTACAGTCTTCTTGTGAGAGTGCTCTATTCCTAGAAGAGGATAGAGACCCTTAGAATTCGGATTCTTTGAATGGGAACCTAAGTGCAGTGATCTTTCCATATGTTGGAATACTGAGTCCATTGGATTTATGGATTCTTACCAACTAAACCTATTTGGCTTACCAATGCTAAAGAGCATCCTGAACGCAGGGCTAATAGCTAGACCTCTGAGATAGTGTCAGAATGTCCTCTACTTAACAGAGGGACTTCTGAACCTCCTCAGAGCAAGAGACCAGACATGTTCCTGAACGGAAAGGACACTCCCTTTACTCTGTGAGATATGCACAATGCTAATACATGGTACAGCGCATAAACAGATTGGCACAGCCAAAGGGACTTTAAACAGCTTTAAGCAAACACATAATATTTATATGTTCAGCATTGCTGTCTAAAACTAGAAAGAATATGCATAGCATGTACATAGACAATGCCTGATCTTAATGATGCAGTTAAGAATATTAATCGGTCTTTAAAGGATTCAAGACTTAGAAAATACAGATACTGTGGGATAACTTCATATGTTCACATAGATTCTTAGAGGACTACAGATGACACAGCAAGGTACAGTGTGTCTTCTGTACTGAAATATTATGATATTTTCTTAGGATTCTTCTAACCAAATCTTTCTCCAAAGAATTAACCATATTTTGAAAGGATTTCTGTAACCTTATATTCTGAATGAAAGTGCATTGCACTACGGATACTTTATATCCTTTATGGAGGCATAGAGAGTGTGAATGATCTTGCTATATAAACATGTTTAAGACTAATGATGTCTAGCCTTATATGATATTTTAAGGCTTTGCAACCAAAAAGCATATGTAGTGTAAACAAATGTGTTTTTTATACTACTCTTTTCCAGTATTATAAATTTATTGGCGTGTTCAAGAGATTTTCTAGAAACCATAACAAGTTTCTAGAAACCGTTAATTCCGGTCCAGTGGTATCTCACTGAATAAGGTAACATATCCCTTCTCAGGAAGGGTTCCTTTCGAAGAGTGTAGGCACTTAACGGCCCGAACCGCGACAACCCTGACCCTGACCCTAACCCTAACCCCAACCCCAAAACCTGACACTGACCCTAACCCTAACCCTAACCCTAACACTAACACTAACCCTAACCCTGTCATGGTCTCTGACATAACTATGGTATTCTGTGAACATGTGCAGGCTTAATTTCATATAGAGCTACTACACATCATGCAAACTGGGCCACTGCAGAGGCCCAGCTGCTAGTAAGCCAGCTGCTAGTAAGCCAGCAAAGGATCTCTCTTCACCCTTAATGAGTCCAGAAACAGTATAAATACAGCCAGCAGATTGTTATTGCTGGCATACTGCAGCTGTCTGAAGTAACATTTCTCCATGTCAGAGGCCTGAGATGTAAAACATTGAGACTCCGATCCTTGCATGGACAGCAGTTCTCTGAGGTATCTTGAAGTATCAAGATCTGGATATTTCAACATATCTTATTTACAATCTTCTTGTGAGAGTGCTCTATTCCTAGAAGAGACCCTTAGAATTCGGATTCTTTGATTGGGAACCTAAGTGCAGTGATCTTTCCATATGTTGGAATACTGAGTCCATTGGATTTATGGATTCTTAACAACTAAACCTATTTGGCTTACCAATGCTAAAGAGCATCCTGAACCCAGGGCTAATAGCTAGACCTCTGAGATAGTGTCAGAATGTCCTCTACTTAACAGAGGGACTTCTGAACCTCCTCAGAGCAAGAGACCAGACATGTTCCTGAACGGAAAGGACACTCCCTGTACTCTGAGATATGCACAATGCTGATACATGGTACAGCGCATACACAGATTGGCACAGCCAAAGAGACTTTAAACAGCTTTAAGCTAACACATAGTATTTATATGTTCAGCATTGCTTTCTCAAACTAGAAAGAATATGCATAGCATGTACACAGACAATGCCTGATCATAATGATGATCAGTTAAGAATATTAATGGATGTCTTTAAGGGATTCAAGACAGATAATACAGTTACTCTGGGATAACCATATGTTCTCATAGAGCTTAGATTCTTAGAGGACTACAGATGACACAGCAAGGTATAGTGTGTCTTCTGTATTGGAATATTATGATAATTTAAGAGGATGCTTCTAACCAAATCTTTCTCCTAACAATTAACCATATTTTGACGATTTCTGTAACCTTATATTCTGAATGAAAGTGCATTGCACTAAAGATACTTTACGAGTATATCACCCTGTCATGGTCTCTGACATAAGTATGATATTCTGTGAATATGTGCAGGATTAATTCCATATAGAGCTAGTACACATCATGCAAACTGGGCCACTGCAGAGGCCAAGCTGCTAGTAAGCCGGCTGCTAGTAAGCCATTTCTACAATGCACATCATATCAGACAAAGGGAATAATAGGTATCCTTCTTAATGGATAAGAAAGAGGAGATAAAGGATCTCTCTTCACCCTTAATGAGTCTAGAAACAGTATAAATGCAGCCACAGTACAGCCAGCACTTCAGATTGTTATTGCTGGCAGACTGCAGCTGTTTGAGGTAACATTTCTCCATCTCAGAAGCCTGAGATGTAAAACATTGAGACTCTGATCTTTGCGTGGACAGCAGTTCTTTGAGGTATCTTTAAGTATCAAGATCTGGATATTTCAACATATCTTACTTACAGTCTTCTTGTGAGAGTGCTCAATTCCTAGAAGAGGATAGAGACCCTTAGAATTCGGATTCTTTGAACGGGAACCTAAGTGCAGTGATCTTTCCATATGTAGGAATACTGAGAGTCCATTGGATTTATGGATTCTTACCATCTAAACCTATTTGGCTTACCAATGCTAAAGAGCATCCTGAACGCAGAGCTAATACCTAGACCTCTGAGATAGTGTCAGAAGGTCCTCTACTTAACAGAGGGAGTTCTGAACCTCCTCAGAGCAAGAGATCAGACATGTTCCTGAAGGGAAAGGAGACTCCCTGTACTCTGTGAGATATGCACAATGCTAATACATGGTACAGCGCATAAACAGATTGGCACAGCCAAAGAGACTTTAAACAGCTTTAAGCTAACACATAATATTTATATGTTAAGCATTGCTGTCTAAAACTAGAACGAATATGCATAGCATGTACATAGACAATGCCTGATCTTAACGATGCAGTTAAGAATATTAATCGATCTTTAAAGGATTCAAGACTTAGAAAATACAGATACTCTGGGATAACTTCATATGTTCACATAGATTCTTAGAGGACTACAGATGACAGCAAGATACAGTGTGTCTTCTGTACTGAAATATTATGATTTTTTGTTAGGATGCTTCTAACCAAATCTTTCTCCAAAGAATTAACCATATTTTGACAGGATTTCTGTAACCTTATATTCTGAATGAAAGTGCATTGCACTACTGATACTTTATATCGTTTACGGAGGCATAGAGAGTGTGAATGATCTTGCTATATATACATGTTTAAGTAATGATGCCCAGCCTTATATGATATTTTAAGGCTTTGCAACCAAAAAGCATATATAGTGTAAATAAATGTGTTTTTTATACTTCTATTCTTGTCCAGTATTATAAATTTATTGGCGTGTTCAAGAGATTTTCTAGAAATCATAACAAGTTTCTAGGAACCGTTAATTCCGGTCCAGTGGTATCTCACTGAATAAGGTAACATATCCCTTCTCAGGAAGGGTTCCTTTCGAAGAGTGTATGCACTTAACGGCCCGAACCGCGACAACCCTGACCCTGACCCTAACCCTAACCCCAACCCCAAAACCTGACCTTGACCCTGACTCTGACCCTGACCCTGACCCTAACCCTAACCCTAACCCTAACCCTAACCCTAACCCTAACCCTAACCCTAACCCTAACACTAACCCTAACCCTAACCTTAACCCTAACCCTGTCATGGTCTCTGACATAACTATGGTATTCTGTGAACATGTGCAGGATTAATTTCATATAGAGCTACTACACATCATGCAAACTGGGCCACTGCAGAGGCCCAGCTGCTAGTAAGCCAGCTGCTTGTAAGCCATTTCTGCACTGCACATCATATCAGACAAAGGGAATAATATGTATCCCTCTTAATGCATAAGGAGGAGGAGATAAAGGATCTCTCTTCACCCTTAATGAGTCCAGAAACAGTATAAATACAGCCAGCACTTCAGATTGTTATTGCTGGCAGACTGCAGCTGTCTGAAGTACATTTCTCCATCTCAGAGGCCTAAGATGTAAAACATTGAGACTCCGATCCTTGCATGGACAGCAGTTCTCTGAGGTATCTTGAAGTTTCAAGATCTGGATATTTCAACATATCTTATTTACAGTCTTCTTGTGAGAGTGCTCTATTCCTAGAAGAGGATAGAGACCCTTAGAATTCGGATTCTTTGAATGGGAACCTAAGTGCAGTGATCTTTCCATATGTTGGAATACTGAGTCCATTGGATTTATGGATTCTTACCAACTAAACCTATTTGGCTTACCAATGCTAAAGAGCATCCTGAACGCAGGGCTAATAGCTAGACCTCTGAGATAGTGTCAGAATGTCCTCTACTTAACAGAGGGACTTCTGAACCTCCTCAGAGCAAGAGACCAGACATGTTCCTGAACGGAAAGGACACTCCCTGTACTCTGTGAGATATGCACAATGCTAATACATGGTACAGCGCATAAACAGATTGGCACAGCCAAAGGGACTTTAAACAGCTTTAAGCAAACACATAATATTTATATGTTCAGCATTGCTGTCTAAAACTAGAAAGAATATGCATAGCATGTACATAGACAATGCCTGATCTTAATGATGCAGTTAAGAATATTAATCGGTCTTTAAAGGATTCAAGACTTAGAAAATACAGATACTGTGGGATAACTTCATATGTTCACATAGATTCTTAGAGGACTACAGATGACACAGCAAGGTACAGTGTGTCTTCTGTACTGAAATATTATGATATTTTCTTAGGATTCTTCTAACCAAATCTTTCTCCAAAGAATTAACCATATTTTGAAAGGATTTCTGTAACCTTATATTCTGAATGAAAGTGCATTGCACTACGGATACTTTATGGAGGCATAGAGTGTGAATGATCTTGCTATATAAACATGTTTAAGACTAATGATGTCTAGCCTTATATGATATTTTAAGGCTTTGCAACCAAAAAGCATATATAGTGTAAATAAATGTGTTTTTTATACTTCTACTCTTGTCCAGCATTATAAATTTATTGGCGTGTTCAAGAGATTTTCTAGAAACCATAACAAGTTTCTAGAAACCGTTAATTCCGGTCCAGTGGTATCTCACTGAATAAGGTAACATATCCCTTCTCAGGAAGGGTTCCTTTCGAAGAGTGTAGGCACTTAACGGCCCGAACCGCGACAACCCTGACCCTGACCCTAACCCTAACCCCAACCCCAAAACCTGACACTGACACTGACCCTGACCCTGACCCTGACCCTAACCCTAACCCTAACACTAACCCTAACCCTAACCCTAACCCTAACACTAACACTAACCCTAACCCTGTCATGGTCTCTGACATAACTATGGTATTCTGTGAACATGTGCAGGCTTAATTTCATATAGAGCTACTACACATCATGCAAACTGGGCCACTGCAGAGGCCCAGCTGCTAGTAAGCCAGCTGCTAGTAAGCCAGCAAAGGATCTCTCTTCACCCTTAATGAGTCCAGAAACAGTATAAATACAGCCAGCAGATTGTTATTGCTGGCATACTGCAGCTGTCTGAAGTAACATTTCTCCATGTCAGAGGCCTGAGATGTAAAACATTGAGACTCCGATCCTTGCATGGACAGCAGTTCTCTGAGGTATCTTGAAGTATCAAGATCTGGATATTTCAACATATCTTATTTACAATCTTCTTGTGAGAGTGCTCTATTCCTAGAAGAGACCCTTAGAATTCGGATTCTTTGATTGGGAACCTAAGTGCAGTGATCTTTCCATATGTTGGAATACTGAGTCCATTGGATTTATGGATTCTTAACAACTAAACCTATTTGGCTTACCAATGCTAAAGAGCATCCTGAACCCAGGGCTAATAGCTAGACCTCTGAGATAGTGTCAGAATGTCCTCTACTTAACAGAGGGACTTCTGAACCTCCTCAGAGCAAGAGACCAGACATGTTCCTGAACGGAAAGGACACTCCCTGTACTCTGAGATATGCACAATGCTGATACATGGTACAGCGCATACACAGATTGGCACAGCCAAAGAGACTTTAAACAGCTTTAAGCTAACACATAGTATTTATATGTTCAGCATTGCTTTCTCAAACTAGAAAGAATATGCATAGCATGTACACAGACAATGCCTGATCATAATGATGATCAGTTAAGAATATTAATGGATGTCTTTAAGGGATTCAAGACAGATAATACAGTTACTCTGGGATAACCATATGTTCTCATAGAGCTTAGATTCTTAGAGGACTACAGATGACTCAGCAAGGTATAGTGTGTCTTCTGTATTGGAATATTATGATAATTTAAGAGGATGCTTCTAACCAAATCTTTCTCCTAACAATTAACCATATTTTGACGATTTCTGTAACCTTATATTCTGAATGAAAGTGCATTGCACTAAAGATACTTTACGAGTATATCACCCTGTCATGGTCTCTGACATAAGTATGATATTCTGTGAATATGTGCAGGATTAATTCCATATAGAGCTAGTACACATCATGCAAACTGGGCCACTGCAGAGGCCAAGCTGCTAGTAAGCCGGCTGCTAGTAAGCCATTTCTACAATGCACATCATATCAGACAAAGGGAATAATAGGTATCCTTCTTAATGGATAAGAAAGAGGAGATAAAGGATCTCTCTTCACCCTTAATGAGTCTAGAAACAATATAAATGCAGCCACAGTACAGCCAGCACTTCAGATTGTTATTGCTGGCAGACTGCAGCTGTTTGAGGTAACATTTCTCCATCTCAGAAGCCTGAGATGTAAAACATTGAGACTCTGATCTTTGCGTGGACAGCAG
>NC_079312.1:152380613-152385613 GCF_029931775.1 Euleptes europaea
AACCCTAACCCTAACCCTAACCCTAACCCTAACCCTAAATCTAACAATAAACCTAACCCTAACCCTAACCCTAACCCTAACCCTAACCCAACCCTAACCCTCACCCTAACCCTAACACTAACCCTAACCCTAACCCTAACCCTAACCCAACCCTAACCCTAACCCTAACCCTCACCCTAACCCGAACCCTAACCCTAACCCTAACCCTAACCCTAACCCTAACCCTAACCCTAACCCTAACCTTAACCCTAACCCTAACCCTAACCCTAACTCTAGACCTAACGCTAACCCTAACCCAAACCCAAACCCAAACCCAAATCCAAACCACTAACCTGACCCTAACCCTAACCCTAACCCTAACCCTAACCCCAACCCCAGAAACTGACCCTAACCCTAACCCTAACCCTAACCCTAACTCTAAACCTAAACCTAACCCTAACTCTACCCTAACGCTAACGCTAACCCTAACCCTAATCCTAACCCTAAGCTTAACCCTAACCCTAACCCTAACCCTAACCCTAACCCAACCCTAACCCTTACCCCAACCCCAGAAACTGACCCTAACCCTAACCCTAACCCTAACCCTAACCCTAACCCTAACCCTAACCTTAACCCTAACCCTAACCCTAACCCTAACCCTAACCCTAACCCTAACCCAACCCTAACCCTAACCTAACCCTAACCCTAACCCTAACCCTAACCCTAACCCTAACCCTAACCCTAACCCAACCCTAACCTTCACCCAAACCCATGCCCAAACGCAAACCCTAACCCTAACCCTTACCCTAACCCTACCCCAACCTAACCCTAACCCTAACCCTAACCCTATCCCTGTCATGGTCTCTGACATAATTATTGTATTCTGTGAACATGTGCAGGATTAATTTCATATAGAGCTACTGCACATCATGCAAACTGGGCCACTGCAGAGGCTCAGCTGCTAGTAAGCCAGCTGCTAGTAAGCCATTTCTGCACTGCACATCATATCAGACAAAGGGAATAATAGGTATCCCTCTTAATGGATAAGGAGGAGGAGATAAAGGATCTCTCTTCACCCTTAATGAGTCCAGGAACAGTATAAATACAGCCAGCACTTCAGATTGTTATTGCTGGCATACTGCAGCTGTCTGAAGTAACATTTCTCCATGTCAGAGGCCTGAGATGTAAAACATTGAGACTCTGATCCTTGCATGGACAGCAGTTCTCTGAGGTATCTTGAAGTTTCAAGATCTGGATATTTCAACATATCTTATTTACAGTCTTCTTGTGAGAGTGCTCTATTCCTAGAAGAGCATAGAGACCCTTAGAATTCGGATTCTTTGAATGGGAACCTAACTGCAGTGATCTTTCCATATATTGGAACATTGAGAGTCCATTGGATTCATGGATTCGTACCAACTAAACGTATTTGGCTTACCAATGCTAAAGAGCATCCTGAACGCAGAGCTAATAGCTAGACCTCTGAGATAGTGTCAGAAGGTCCTCTACTTAACAGAGGGACTTCTGAACCTCCTCAGAGCAATAGACCAGACATGTTCCTGAAGGGAAAGGAGACTCCCTGTACTCTGTGAGATATGCACAATGCTAATACATGGTACAGCGCATACACAGATTGGCACAGCCAAAGAGACTTTAAACAGCTTTAAGCTAACACATAATATTTATATGTTCAGCATTGCTTTCTGAAACTAGAAAGAATATGCATAGCATGTACACAGACAATGCCTGATCATAATGATGATCAGTTAAGAATATTAATGGATGTCTTTAAAGGATTCAAGACAGATAATACAGTTACTCTGGGATAACTTCATATGTTCTCATAGATTCTTAGAGGACTACAGATGACACAGCAAGGTATAGTGTGTCTTCTGTACTGAAATATTATGATAATTTAAGTTAGGATGCTTCTAACCAAATCCTTCTCCAAAGAATTAACCATTTCTGTAACATATTCTGAATGAAAGTGCATTGCACTAAGGATACTTTATGAGTATATCATAAAGGATCACTCTGATCCTTGCGTGGACAGCAGTGCTCTGAGGTATCTTGAAGTATCAAGATCTGGAAATTTCAACATATCTTACAGTCTTCTTGGGAGACTGCTCTATTCCAAGAAGACGATAGAGACCCTTAGGATTCCTATTCTTTGAATGGGAACCTAACTGCAGTGATCTTTCCATATATTGGAACACTGAGAGTCCATTGGATTTATGGATTCTTACCAACTAAACCTATTTGGCTTACCAATGCTAAAGAGCATCCTGAACCCAGGGCTAATAGCTAGACCTCTGATATAGTGTCAGAAGGTCCTCTACTTAACAGAGGGACTTCTGAACCTCCTCAGAGCAAGAGACCAGACATGTTCCTGAAGGGAAAGGAGACTCCGTGTACTCTGTGAGATATGCACAATGCTGATACATGGTACAGCGCACACACAGATTGGCACAGCCAAAGAGACTTTAAAAAGCTTTAAGCTAACACATAGTATTTATATGTTCAGCATTGCTGTCTAAAACTAGAAAGAATATGCATAGCATGTACATAGACAATGTCTGATCTTAATGATGATCAGTTAAGAATATTAATGGATGTCTTTAAAGGATTCAAGACAGATAATACAGTTACTCTGGGATAACTTCATATGTTCTCATAGAGCTTAGATTCTTAGAGGACTACAGATGACACAGTGGTGTCTCGCTGAATAAGGCAACATATCCCTTCACAAGAAGGGATCCTTTCTAAAAGTGTAGGCAACTAACGGCCCGAGCCGTGACAAGCCTACCCCGACCCAGACCCTGACCCTGACCCTAACCCTAACACCAAATCCAAAAAGGACCCTAACCCTAATCCTGACCCTAATCCTGACCCTAATCCTGACCCTAAACCTAACCCTAACCCTAACCCTAACCCTATCCCGAACCCTAACCCTAACCCTAACCCTAACCCAACCTTAACCCTAACCCTAACCCTAACCCTAACCTAACCCTAACCCTAACCCTAACCCTAACCTTAACCCTAACCCTAACCCTATCCTTAACCCAAACCCTAACCCAACCCTAACCTTAACCCAAACCCAAACCCAAACCCAAACCCAAACCCTAACCCTAACCCTAACCCTAACCTTAACCCTAACCCTAACCCCAACCACAAAAACAACCCCTGAACCTAACTCTAACCCTAAGCAACCCTAACCCTAACCCTAACCCTACCCCAACCTAACCCTAACCCTAACCCTAACCCTAACCCTATCCCTGTCATGGTCTCTGACATAATTATTGTATTCTGTGAACATGTGCAGGATTAATTTCATATAGAGCTACTGCACATCATGCAAACTGGGCCACTGCAGAGGCCCAGCTGCTAGTAAGCCAGCTGCCAGTAAGCCATTTCTGCACTGCACATCATATCAGAAAAAGGGAATAATAGGTATCCCTCTTAATGGATAAGGAGGAGGAGATAAAGGATCTCTCTTCACCCTTAATGAGTCCAGAAACAGTATAAATACAGCCAGCACTTCAGATTGTTATTGCTGGCAGACTGCAGCTGTCTGAAGTAACATTTCTCCATCTCAGAGGCCTGAGATGTAAAACATTGAGACTCTGATCCTTGCGTGGACAGCAGTTCTCTGAGGTATCTTGAAGTATCAAGATTTGGATATTTCAACATATCTTACTTACAGTCTTCTTGTGAGAGTGCTCTATTCCTAGAAGAGGATAGAGACACTTAGAATTCGGATTCTTTGAATGGGAACCTAAGTGCAGTGATCTTTCCATATGTTGGAATACTGAGAGTCCATTGGATTTATGGATTCTTACCAACTAAACCTATTTGGCTTACCAATGCTAAAGAGCATCCTGAACCCAGGGCTAATAGCTAGACCTCTGAGATAGAAGGTCCTCTACTTAAAAGTGGGACCTCTGAACCTCCTCAGAGCAAGAGGCCAGACATGTTCCTGAAAGGAAAGGAGACTCCCTGTACTCTGTGAGATATGCACAATGCTGATACATGGTACAGCGCATACACAGATTGGCACAGCCAAAGAGACTTTAAACAGCTTTAAGCTAACACATAAGATTTATATGTTCAGCATTGCTTTCTAAAACTAGAAAGAATATGCATAGCATGTACTTAGAAAATGCCTGATCATAATGATGATCAGTTAAGAATATTTATGGATTTCTTTAAAGGATTGAAGACAGATAATAAAGTTACTATGGGATAACTTCATATATTCTCATAGACCTTAGATTCTTAGAGGACTACAGATGACACTGCAAGGTATAGTGTGTCTTCTGTACTGGAATATTATGATAATTTAAGTTAGGATGCTTCTAACCAAATCTTTCTCCAAAGAATTAACCATATTTTGACAGGATTTCTGTAACCTTATATTCTGAATGAAAGTGCATTGCACTAAGGATACTTTATATCACCCTGTCATGGTCTCTGACATAACTATGGTTTTCTGTGAACATGTGCAGGATTAATTCCATATAGAGCTAGTACACATCATGCAAACTGGGCCACTGCAGAGGCCCAGCTGCTAGTAAGCCAGCTGCTAGTAAGCCATTTCTACACTGCAAATCATATCAGACAAAGGGAATAATAGGTATCCCTCTTAATGGATAAGAAAGAGATAAAGGATCTCTCTTCACCCTTAATGAGCCTAGAAACAGTATAAATGCAGCCACAGTAGAGCCAGCACTTCAGATTGTTATTGCTGGCAGACTGCAGCTGTATGAAGTAACTTTTGTCCACCTCAGAGGCCTGAGACGTAAAACATTGAGACTCTGATCCTTGTGTGGACATCAGTTCTCTGAGGTATCTTGAAGTATCAAGATCTGGATATTTCAACATATCTTACTTACAGTCTTCTTGTGAGAGTGCTCAATTCCTAGAAGAGGATAGAGACCCTTGGAATTCCTATTCTTTGAATGGGAACCTAACTGCAGTGATCTTTCCATATATTGAAACACTGAGAGTCCATTGGATTTATG
>NC_079312.1:152390613-152400613 GCF_029931775.1 Euleptes europaea
TTGGCTTACCAATGCTAAAGAGCATCCTGAACCCAGGGCTAATAGCTAGACCTCTGATATAGTGTCAGAAGGTCCTCTACTTAACAGAGGGACTTCTGAACCTCCTCAGAGCAAGAGACCAGACATTTTCCTGAAGGGAAAGGAGACTCCGTGTACTCTGTGAGATATGCACAATGCTGATTCATGGTACAGCGCACACACAGATTGGCACAGCCAAAGACACTTTAAAAAGCTTTAAGCTAACACATAGTATTTATATGTTCAGCATTGCTGTGTAAAACTAGAAAGAATATGCATAGCATGTACATAGACAATGTCTGATCTTAATGATGATCAGTTAAGAATATTAATGGATGTCTTTAAAGGATTCAAGACAGATAATACAGTTACTCTGGGATAACTTCATATGTTCTCATAGAGCTTAGATTCTTAGAGGACTACAGATGACACAGTGGTGTCTCGCTGAATAAGGTAACATATCCCTTCACAAGAAGGGATCCTTTCTAAAAGTGTAGGCAACTAACGGCCCGAGCCGTGACAAGCCTACCCCGACCCAGACCCTGACCCTGACCCTAACCCTAACACCAAATCCAAAAAAGACCCTAACCCTAACCCTAATCCTGACCCTAATCCTGACCCTAAACCTGACCCTAAACCTAACCCTAACCCTAACCCTAACCCTAATCTTACCCTATCCCGAACACTAACCCTAACCCTAACCCTAACCCTAACCCTAACCCTAACCGTTACCCTCACCCTAACCCCAACCACAAAAAAAGACTCTGACGCTAACCCTAACCCTAACCCTAACCCTAACCCTTACCCTAACCCTTACCCTAACCCCAACCACAAAAAAAGACCCTGACCCTAACCCTAACCCTAACCCTAACCCTAACCAACCCTAACCCTAACCCTAACAGTAACACTAAACCTAACCCTAACCCTAACACTAAACCTATCCCTAACCCTAACCCTAACCCTAACCCTAACCCTAACCCTAACCCGAACCCGAACCCTAACCCTAACCCTAACCCTAACCCTAAACCTATCCCTAACCCAAAACCTAAATCTAACCCTAACCCTAACCCTAACTCTAGCCCTAACACTAACCCTAACCCTAACCCCAACCCCTAACCTGACCCTGACCCTGACCCTGACCCTGACCCTGACCCTTACTCTAACCCTAACCCTAACCCTAACCCTAAACCAACCCTAACCCTAACCCTAACCCTAACCCTAACCCTAAACCTAACCCAACCCTAACCCTAACCCTAACCCTAACCCTAACCTTAACGCTAACCCTTACTCTAAACCTAACGCTAACCCTAACCCAAACCCAAACCTAAACCCAAACCCAAACCCAAACCCAAACCCAAATCCAATCCACTAACCTGACCCTAACCCTAACCCCAACCCCAGAAACTGACCCTAACCCTAACCCTAACCCTAACCCTAACCCTAACCCTAACCCTAACCCTAACCCTAACCCTAACCCTAACCCTAAATCTAACAATAAACCTAACCCTAACCCTAACCCTAACCCTAACCCTAACCCAACCCTAACCCTCACCCTAACCCTAACACTAACCCTAACCCTAACCCTAACCCTAACCCAACCCTAACCCTAACCCTAACCCTCACCCTAACCCGAACCCTAACCCTAACCCTAACCCTAACCCTAACCCTAACCCTAACCCTAACCCTAACCTTAACCCTAACCCTAACCCTAACCCTAACTCTAGACCTAACGCTAACCCTAACCCAAACCCAAACCCAAACCCAAATCCAAACCACTAACCTGACCCTAACCCTAACCCTAACCCTAACCCTAACCCCAACCCCAGAAACTGACCCTAACCCTAACCCTAACCCTAACCCTAACTCTAAACCTAAACCTAACCCTAACTCTACCCTAACGCTAACGCTAACCCTAACCCTAATCCTAACCCTAAGCTTAACCCTAACCCTAACCCTAACCCTAACCCTAACCCAACCCTAACCCTTACCCCAACCCCAGAAACTGACCCTAACCCTAACCCTAACCCTAACCCTAACCCTAACCCTAACCCTAACCTTAACCCTAACCCTAACCCTAACCCTAACCCTAACCCTAACCCTAACCCAACCCTAACCCTAACCTAACCCTAACCCTAACCCTAACCCTAACCCTAACCCTAACCCTAACCCTAACCCAACCCTAACCTTCACCCAAACCCATGCCCAAACGCAAACCCTAACCCTAACCCTTACCCTAACCCTACCCCAACCTAACCCTAACCCTAACCCTAACCCTATCCCTGTCATGGTCTCTGACATAATTATTGTATTCTGTGAACATGTGCAGGATTAATTTCATATAGAGCTACTGCACATCATGCAAACTGGGCCACTGCAGAGGCTCAGCTGCTAGTAAGCCAGCTGCTAGTAAGCCATTTCTGCACTGCACATCATATCAGACAAAGGGAATAATAGGTATCCCTCTTAATGGATAAGGAGGAGGAGATAAAGGATCTCTCTTCACCCTTAATGAGTCCAGGAACAGTATAAATACAGCCAGCACTTCAGATTGTTATTGCTGGCATACTGCAGCTGTCTGAAGTAACATTTCTCCATGTCAGAGGCCTGAGATGTAAAACATTGAGACTCTGATCCTTGCATGGACAGCAGTTCTCTGAGGTATCTTGAAGTTTCAAGATCTGGATATTTCAACATATCTTATTTACAGTCTTCTTGTGAGAGTGCTCTATTCCTAGAAGAGCATAGAGACCCTTAGAATTCGGATTCTTTGAATGGGAACCTAACTGCAGTGATCTTTCCATATATTGGAACATTGAGAGTCCATTGGATTCATGGATTCGTACCAACTAAACGTATTTGGCTTACCAATGCTAAAGAGCATCCTGAACGCAGAGCTAATAGCTAGACCTCTGAGATAGTGTCAGAAGGTCCTCTACTTAACAGAGGGACTTCTGAACCTCCTCAGAGCAATAGACCAGACATGTTCCTGAAGGGAAAGGAGACTCCCTGTACTCTGTGAGATATGCACAATGCTAATACATGGTACAGCGCATACACAGATTGGCACAGCCAAAGAGACTTTAAACAGCTTTAAGCTAACACATAATATTTATATGTTCAGCATTGCTTTCTGAAACTAGAAAGAATATGCATAGCATGTACACAGACAATGCCTGATCATAATGATGATCAGTTAAGAATATTAATGGATGTCTTTAAAGGATTCAAGACAGATAATACAGTTACTCTGGGATAACTTCATATGTTCTCATAGATTCTTAGAGGACTACAGATGACACAGCAAGGTATAGTGTGTCTTCTGTACTGAAATATTATGATAATTTAAGTTAGGATGCTTCTAACCAAATCCTTCTCCAAAGAATTAACCATTTCTGTAACATATTCTGAATGAAAGTGCATTGCACTAAGGATACTTTATGAGTATATCATAAAGGATCACTCTGATCCTTGCGTGGACAGCAGTGCTCTGAGGTATCTTGAAGTATCAAGATCTGGAAATTTCAACATATCTTACAGTCTTCTTGGGAGACTGCTCTATTCCAAGAAGACGATAGAGACCCTTAGGATTCCTATTCTTTGAATGGGAACCTAACTGCAGTGATCTTTCCATATATTGGAACACTGAGAGTCCATTGGATTTATGGATTCTTACCAACTAAACCTATTTGGCTTACCAATGCTAAAGAGCATCCTGAACCCAGGGCTAATAGCTAGACCTCTGATATAGTGTCAGAAGGTCCTCTACTTAACAGAGGGACTTCTGAACCTCCTCAGAGCAAGAGACCAGACATGTTCCTGAAGGGAAAGGAGACTCCGTGTACTCTGTGAGATATGCACAATGCTGATACATGGTACAGCGCACACACAGATTGGCACAGCCAAAGAGACTTTAAAAAGCTTTAAGCTAACACATAGTATTTATATGTTCAGCATTGCTGTCTAAAACTAGAAAGAATATGCATAGCATGTACATAGACAATGTCTGATCTTAATGATGATCAGTTAAGAATATTAATGGATGTCTTTAAAGGATTCAAGACAGATAATACAGTTACTCTGGGATAACTTCATATGTTCTCATAGAGCTTAGATTCTTAGAGGACTACAGATGACACAGTGGTGTCTCGCTGAATAAGGCAACATATCCCTTCACAAGAAGGGATCCTTTCTAAAAGTGTAGGCAACTAACGGCCCGAGCCGTGACAAGCCTACCCCGACCCAGACCCTGACCCTGACCCTAACCCTAACACCAAATCCAAAAAGGACCCTAACCCTAATCCTGACCCTAATCCTGACCCTAATCCTGACCCTAAACCTAACCCTAACCCTAACCCTAACCCTATCCCGAACCCTAACCCTAACCCTAACCCTAACCCAACCTTAACCCTAACCCTAACCCTAACCCTAACCTAACCCTAACCCTAACCCTAACCCTAACCTTAACCCTAACCCTAACCCTATCCTTAACCCAAACCCTAACCCAACCCTAACCTTAACCCAAACCCAAACCCAAACCCAAACCCAAACCCTAACCCTAACCCTAACCCTAACCTTAACCCTAACCCTAACCCCAACCACAAAAACAACCCCTGAACCTAACTCTAACCCTAAGCAACCCTAACCCTAACCCTAACCCTACCCCAACCTAACCCTAACCCTAACCCTAACCCTAACCCTATCCCTGTCATGGTCTCTGACATAATTATTGTATTCTGTGAACATGTGCAGGATTAATTTCATATAGAGCTACTGCACATCATGCAAACTGGGCCACTGCAGAGGCCCAGCTGCTAGTAAGCCAGCTGCCAGTAAGCCATTTCTGCACTGCACATCATATCAGAAAAAGGGAATAATAGGTATCCCTCTTAATGGATAAGGAGGAGGAGATAAAGGATCTCTCTTCACCCTTAATGAGTCCAGAAACAGTATAAATACAGCCAGCACTTCAGATTGTTATTGCTGGCAGACTGCAGCTGTCTGAAGTAACATTTCTCCATCTCAGAGGCCTGAGATGTAAAACATTGAGACTCTGATCCTTGCGTGGACAGCAGTTCTCTGAGGTATCTTGAAGTATCAAGATTTGGATATTTCAACATATCTTACTTACAGTCTTCTTGTGAGAGTGCTCTATTCCTAGAAGAGGATAGAGACACTTAGAATTCGGATTCTTTGAATGGGAACCTAAGTGCAGTGATCTTTCCATATGTTGGAATACTGAGAGTCCATTGGATTTATGGATTCTTACCAACTAAACCTATTTGGCTTACCAATGCTAAAGAGCATCCTGAACCCAGGGCTAATAGCTAGACCTCTGAGATAGAAGGTCCTCTACTTAAAAGTGGGACCTCTGAACCTCCTCAGAGCAAGAGGCCAGACATGTTCCTGAAAGGAAAGGAGACTCCCTGTACTCTGTGAGATATGCACAATGCTGATACATGGTACAGCGCATACACAGATTGGCACAGCCAAAGAGACTTTAAACAGCTTTAAGCTAACACATAAGATTTATATGTTCAGCATTGCTTTCTAAAACTAGAAAGAATATGCATAGCATGTACTTAGAAAATGCCTGATCATAATGATGATCAGTTAAGAATATTTATGGATTTCTTTAAAGGATTGAAGACAGATAATAAAGTTACTATGGGATAACTTCATATATTCTCATAGACCTTAGATTCTTAGAGGACTACAGATGACACTGCAAGGTATAGTGTGTCTTCTGTACTGGAATATTATGATAATTTAAGTTAGGATGCTTCTAACCAAATCTTTCTCCAAAGAATTAACCATATTTTGACAGGATTTCTGTAACCTTATATTCTGAATGAAAGTGCATTGCACTAAGGATACTTTATATCACCCTGTCATGGTCTCTGACATAACTATGGTTTTCTGTGAACATGTGCAGGATTAATTCCATATAGAGCTAGTACACATCATGCAAACTGGGCCACTGCAGAGGCCCAGCTGCTAGTAAGCCAGCTGCTAGTAAGCCATTTCTACACTGCAAATCATATCAGACAAAGGGAATAATAGGTATCCCTCTTAATGGATAAGAAAGAGATAAAGGATCTCTCTTCACCCTTAATGAGCCTAGAAACAGTATAAATGCAGCCACAGTAGAGCCAGCACTTCAGATTGTTATTGCTGGCAGACTGCAGCTGTATGAAGTAACTTTTGTCCACCTCAGAGGCCTGAGACGTAAAACATTGAGACTCTGATCCTTGTGTGGACATCAGTTCTCTGAGGTATCTTGAAGTATCAAGATCTGGATATTTCAACATATCTTACTTACAGTCTTCTTGTGAGAGTGCTCAATTCCTAGAAGAGGATAGAGACCCTTGGAATTCCTATTCTTTGAATGGGAACCTAACTGCAGTGATCTTTCCATATATTGAAACACTGAGAGTCCATTGGATTTATGGATTTGTACCAACTAAACCTATTTGGCTTACCATTGCTAAAGAGCATCGTGAACCCAGGGCTCATAGCTAGACCTCTGAGATAGTGTCAGAAGGTCCTCTACTTAACAGAGGGAGTTCTGAACCTCCTCAGAGCAAGAGATCAGACATGTTCCTGAAGGGAAAGGAGACTCCCTGTACTCTGTGAGATATGCACAATGCTAATACATGGTACAGCGCATAAATAGATTGGCACAGCCAAAGGGACTTTAAACAGCTTCAAGCTAACACATAATATTTATATGTTCAGCATTGCTGTCTAAAACTAGAAAGAATATGCACAGCATGTACATAGACAATGCCTGATCTTAATGATGCAGTTAAGAATATTAATCGGTCTTTAAAGGATTCAAGTCTTAGAAAATACAGATACTCTGGGATAACTTCATATGTTCACATAGATTCTTAGAGGACTACAGATGACACAGCAAGGTACAGTGTTTCTTCTGTACTGAAATATTATGATATTTTGTTAGGATGCTTCTAACCAAATCTTTCTCCAAAGAATTAACCATATTTTGAAAGGATTTCTGTAACCTTATATTCTGAATGAAAGTGCATTGCACTACGGATACTTTATATCCTTTATGGAGGCATAGAGAGTGTGAATGATCTTGCTATATAAACATGTTTAAGACTAATGATGTCTAGCCTTATATGATATTTTAAGGCTTTGCAACCAAAAAGCATATATAGTGTAAATAAATGTGTTTTTTATACTTCTACTCTTGTCCAGTATTATAAATTTATTGGTGTGTTCAAGAGATTTTCTAGAAATCATAACAAGTTTCTAGGAACCGTTAATTCCGGTCCAGTGGTATCTCACTGAATAAGGTAACATATCCCTTCTCAGGAAGGGTTCCTTTCGAAGAGTGTATGCACTTAACGGCCCGAACCGCGACAACCCTGACCCTGACCCTAACCCTAACCCCAACCCCAAAACCTTTCCCTGCCCCTGACTCTGACCCTGACCCTAACCCTAACCCTAACCCTAACACTAACACTAACCCTAACCCTAACCCTAACCCTAACCCTAACCCTAACCCTAACCCTAACCCTAACCCTAACCTTAACCCTAACCCTGTCATGGTCTCTGACATAACTATGGTATTCTGTGAACTTGTGCAGGATTAATTTCATATAGAGCTACTACACATCATGCAAACTGGGCCACTGCAGAGGCCCAGCTGCTAGTAAGCCAGCTGCTAGTAAGCCATTTCTGCACTGCACATCATATCAGACAAAGGGAATAATAGGTATCCCTCTTAATGCATAAGGAGTAGGAGATAAAGGATCTCTCTTCACCCTTAATGAGTCCAGAAACAGTATAAATACAGCCAGCACTTCAGATTGTTATTGCTGGCATACTGCAGCTGTCTGAAGTAACATTTCTCCATGTCAGAGGCCTGAGATGTAAAATATTGAGACTCCGATCCTTGCATGGACAGCAGTTCTCTGAGGTATCAAGATCTGGATATTTCAACATATCTTATTTACAGTCTTCTTGTGAGAGTGCTCTATTCCTAGAAGAGGATAGAGACCCTTAGAATTCGGATTCTTTGATTGGGAACCTAAGTGCAGTGATCTTTTCATATGTTGGAATACTGAGTCCATTGGATTTATGGATTCTTACCAACTAAACCTATTTGGCTTACCAATGCTAAAGAGCATCCTGAACCCAGGGCTAATAGCTAGACCTCTGAGATAGTGTCAGAATGTCCTCTACTTAACAGAGGGACTTCTGAACCTCCTCAGAGCAAGAGACCAGACATGTTCCTGAAGGGAAAGGAGACTCCCTGTACTCTGTGAGATATGCACAATGCTGATACATGGTACAGCGCATACACAGATTGGCACAGCCAAAGAGACTTTAAAAAGCTTTAAGCTAACACATTGTATTTATATGTTCAGCATTGCTTTCTAAAACTAGAAAGAATATGCATAGCATGTACACAGACAATGCCTGATCATAATGATGATCAGTTAAGAATATTAATGGATGTCTTTAAAGGATTCAAGACAGATAATACAGTTACTCTGGGATAACTTCATATGTTCTCATAGAGCTTAGATTCTTAGAGGACTACAGATGACACAGCAAGGTATAGTGTGTCTTCTGTATTGGAATATTATGATAATTTAAGTTAGGATGCTTCTAACCAAATCTTTCTCCTAACAATTAACCATATTTTGACGATTTCTGTAACCTTATATTCTGAATGAAAGTGCATTGCACTAAAGATACTTTATGAGTATATCACCCTGTCATGGTCTCTGACATAACTATGGTATTCTGTGAACATGTGCAGGATTAATTCCATATAGAGCTAGTACACATCATGCAAACTGGGCCACTGCAGAGGCCCAGCTGCTAGTAAGCCAGCTGCTAGTAAGCCATTTCTACAATGCACATCATATCAGACAAAGGGAATAATAGGTATCCTTCTTAATGGATAAGAAAGAGGAGATAAAGGATCTCTCTTCACCCTTAATGAGTCTAGAAACAGTATAAATGCAGCCACAGTACAGCCAGCACTTCAGATTGTTATTGCTGGCAGACTGCAGCTGTCTGAAGTAACATTTCTCCATCTCAGAAATCTGAGATGTGAAACATTGAGACTCCGATCCTTGCATGGACAGCAGTTCTCTAAGGTATCTTGAAGTTTCAAGATCTGGATATTTGAACATATCTTATTTACAGTCTTCTTGTGAGAGTGCTCTATTCCTAGAAGAGCATAGAGACCCTTAGATTTCGGATTCTTTGAATGGGAACCTAACTGCAGTGATCTTTCCATATATTGGAACATTGAGAGTCCATTGGATTTATGGATTCGTACCAACTAAACCTATTTGGCTTACCAATGCTAAAGAGCATCCTGAACGCAGAGCTAATAGCTAGACCTCTGAGATAGTGTCAGAAGGTCCTCTACTTAACAGAGGGACTTCTGAACCTCCTCAGAGCAATAGACCAGACATGTTCCTGAAGGGAAAGGAGATTCCCTGTACTCTGTGAGATATGCACAATGCTAATACATGGTACAGCGCATACACAGATTGGCACAGCCAAAGAGACTTTAAACAGCTTTAAGCTAACACATAGTATTTATATGTTCAGCATTGCTTTCTAAAACTAGAAAGAATATGCATAGCATGTACACAGACAATGCCTGATCATAATGATGATCTGTTAAGAATATTAATGGTTTCTTTAAAGGATTCAAGACAGATAATACAGTTACTCTGGGATAACTTCATATGTTCTCATAGATTCTTAGAGGACTACAGATGACACAGCAAGGTATAGTATGTCTTCTGTACTGAAATATTATGATAATTTAAGTTAGGATGCTTCTAACCAAATCCTTCTCAAAGAATTAACCATTTCTGTAACATATTCTGAATGAAAGTGCATTGCACTAAGGATACTTTATGAGTATATCATAAAGGATCACTCTGATCCTTGCGTGGACAGCAGTGCTCTGAGGTATCTTGAAGTA
>NC_079312.1:152413113-152433113 GCF_029931775.1 Euleptes europaea
AAGGAGGAGGAGATAAAGGATCTCTCTTCACCCTTAATGAGTCCAGGAACAGTATAAATACAGCCAGCACTTCAGATTGTTATTGCTGGCAGACTGCAGCTGTCTGAAGTAACATTTCTCCATGTCAGAGGCCTGAGATGTAAAACATTGAGACTCTGATCCTTGCATGGACAGCAGTTCTCTGAGGTATCTTGAAGTTTCAAGATCTGGATATTTCAACATATCTTATTTACAGTCTTCTTGTGAGAGTGCTCTATTCCTAGAAGAGCATAGAGGACCCTTAGAATTCGGATTCTTTGAATGGGAACCTAACTGCAAAGAGACTTTAAACAGCTTTAAGCTAACACATAGTATTTATATGTTCAGCATTGCTTTCTGAAACTAGAAAGAATATGCATAGCATGTACACAGACAATGCCTGATCATAATGATGATCAGTTAAGAATATTAATGGATGTCTTTAAAGGATTCAAGACAGATAATACAGTTACTCTGGGATAACTTCATATGTTCTCATAGATTCTTAGAGGACTACAGATGACACAGCAAGGTATAGTGTGTCTTCTGTACTGAAATATTATGATAATTTAAGTTAGGATGCTTCTAACCAAATCCTTCTCCAAAGAATTAACCATTTCTGTAACATATTCTGAATGAAAGTGCATTGCACTAAGGATACTTTATGAGTATATCATAAAGGATCACTCTGATCCTTGCGTGGACAGCAGTGCTCTGAGGTATCTTGAAGTATCAAGATCTGGAAATTTCAACATATCTTACAGTCTTCTTGGGAGACTGCTCTATTCCAAGAAGACGATAGAGACCCTTAGAATTCCTATTCTTTGAATGGGAACCTAACTGCAGTGATCTTTCCATATATTGGAACACTGAGAGTCCATTGGATTTATGGATTCTTACCAACTAAACCTATTTGGCTTACCAATGCTAAAGAGCATCCTGAACCCAGGGCTAATAGCTAGACCTCTGATATAGTGTCAGAAGGTCCTCTACTTAACAGAGGGACTTCTGAACCTCCTCAGAGCAAGAGACCAGACATGTTCCTGAAGGGAAAGGAGACTCCGTGTACTCTGTGAGATATGCACAATGCTGATACATGGTACAGCGCACACACAGATTGGCACAGCCAAAGAGACTTTAAAAAGCTTTAAGCTAACACATAGTATTTATATGTTCAGCATTGCTGTCTAAAACTAGAAAGAATATGCATAGCATGTACATAGACAATGTCTGATCTTAATGATGATCAGTTAAGAATATTAATGGATGTCTTTAAAGGATTCAAGACAGATAATACAGTTACTCTGGGATAACTTCATATGTTCTCATAGAGCTTAGATTCTTAGAGGACTACAGATGACACAGTGGTGTCTCGCTGAATAAGGTAACATATCCCTTCACAAGAAGGGATCCTTTCTAAAAGTGTAGGCAACTAACGGCCCGAGCCGTGACAAGCCTACCCCGACCCAGACCCTGACCCTGACCCTAACCCTAACACCAAATCCAAAAAAGACCCTAACCCTAACCCTAATCCTGACCCTAATCCTGACCCTAAACCTGACCCTAAACCTAACCCTAACCCTAACCCCTAACCCTAATCTTACCCTATCCCGAACACTAACCCTAACCCTAACCCTAACCCTAACCCTAACCCTAACCCTAACCCTAACCCTAACCCTAACCGTTACCCTAACCCTAACCCCAACCACAAAAAAAGACTCTGACGCTAACCCTAACCCTAACCCTAACCCTAACCCTTACCCTAACCCTTACCCTAACCCCAACCACAAAAAAAGACCCTGACCCTAACCCTAACCCTAACCCTAACCCTAACCAACCCTAACCCTAACCCTAACAGTAACACTAAACCTAACCCTAACCCTAACACTAAACCTATCCCTAAACCTAACCCTAACCCTAACCCTAACCCTAACCCTAACCCTATCCCTAACCCGAACCCGAACCCTAACCCTAACCCTAAACCTATCCCTAACCCAAAACCTAAATCTAACCCTAACCCTAACCCTAACTCTAGCCCTAACACTAACCCTAACCCTAACCCCAACCCCTAACCTGACCCTGACCCTGACCCTGACCCTGACCCTGACCCTTACTCTAACCCTAACCCTAACCCTAACCCTAACCCAACCCTAACCCTAACCCTAACCCTAACCCTAAACCTAACCCAACCCTAACCCTAACCCTAACCCTAACCTTAACGCTAACCCTTACTCAAAACCTAACGCTAACCCTAACCCAAACCCAAACCTAAACCCAAACCCAAACCCAAACCCAAATCCAATCCACTAACCTGACCCTAACCCTAACCCTAACCCCAACCCCAGAAACTGACCCTAACCTAACCCTAACCCTAACCCTAACCCTAACCCTAACCCTAACCCTAACCCTAACCCTAACCCTAACCCTAAATCTAACAATAAACCTAACCCTAACCCTAACCCTAACCCTAACCCTAACCCTAACCCTAACCCAACCCTAACCCTAACCCTAACCCTAACACTAACCCTAACCCTAACCCTAACCCTAACCCAACCCTAACCCTAACCCTAACCCTAACCCGAACCCTAACCCTAACCCTAACCCTAACCCTAACCCTAACCCTAACCCTAACCCTAACCTTAACCCTAACCCTAACCCTAACCCTAACTCTAGACCTAACGCTAACCCTAACCCAAACCCAAACCCAAACCCGAATCCAAACCACTAACCTGACCCTAACCCTAACCCTAACCCTAACCCTAACCCCAACCCCAGAAACTGACCCTAACCCTAACCCTAACCCTAACCCTAACTCTAAACCTAAACCTAACCCTAACTCTACCCTAACGCTAACGCTAACCCTAACCCTAATCCTAACCCTAAGCTTAACCCTAACCCTAACCCTAACCCTAACCCTAACCCAACCCTAACCCTTACCCCAACCCCAGAAACTGACCCTAACCCTAACCCTAACCCTAACCCTAACCCTAACCCTAACCTTAACCCTAACCCTAACCCTAACCCTAACCCTAACCCTAACCCTAACCCTAACCCAACCCTAACCCTAACCTAACCCTAACCCTAACCCTAACCCTAACCCTAACCCTAACCCAACCCTAACCTTCACCCAAACCCATACCCAAACGCAAACCCTAACCCTAACCCTTACCCTAACCCTACCCCAACCTAACCCTAACCCTAACCCTAACCCTATCCCTGTCATGGTCTCTGACATAATTATTGTATTCTGTGAACATGTGCAGGATTAATTTCATATAGAGCTACTGCACATCATGCAAACTGGGCCACTGCAGAGGCTCAGCTGCTAGTAAGCCAGCTGCTAGTAAGCCATTTCTGCACTGCACGTCATATCAGACAAAGGGAATAATAGGTATCCCTCTTAATGGATAAGGAAGAGGAGATAAAGGATCTCTCTTCACCCTTAATGAGTCCAGAAACAGTATAAATACAGCCAGCACTTCAGATTGTTATTGCTGGCATACTGCAGCTGTCTGAAGTAACATTTCTCCATGTCAGAGGCCTGAGATGTAAAACATTGAGACTCCGATCCTTGCATGGACAGCAGTTCTCTGAGGTATCTTGAAGTTTCAAGATCTGGATATTTCAAAATATCTTATTTACAGTCTTCTTGTGAGAGTGCTCTATTCCTAGAAGAGCATAGAGACCCTTAGAATTCGGATTCTTTGAATGTGAACCTAACTGCAGTGATCTTTCCATATATTGGAACATTGAGAGTCCATTGGATTTATGGATTAGTACCAACTAAACCTATTTGGCTTACCAATGCTAAAGAGCATCCTGAACGCAGAGCTAATAGCTAGACCTCTGAGATAGTGTCAGAAGGTCCTCTACTTAACAGAGGGACTTCTGAACCTCCTCAGAGCAATAGACCAGACATGTTCCTGAAGGGAAAGGAGACTCCCTGTACTCTGTGAGATATGCACAATGCTAATACATGGTACAGCGCATACACAGATTGGCCCAGCCAAAGAGACTTTAAACAGCTTTAAGCTAACACATAGTATTTATATGTTCAGCATTGCTTTCTGAAACTAGAAAGAATATGCATAGCATGTACATAGACAATGCCTGATCATAATGATGATCAGTTAAGAATATTAATGGATGTCTTTAAAGGATTCAAGACAGATAATACAGTTACTCTGGGATAACTTCATATGATCTCATAGATTCTTAGAGGACTACAGATGACACAGCAAGGTATAGTGTGTCTTCTGTACTGAAATATTATGATAATTTAAGTTAGGATGCTTCTAACCAAATCCTTCTCCAAAGAATTAACCATTTCTGTAACATATTCTGAATGAAAGTGCCTTGCACTAAGGATACTTTATGAGTATATCATAAAGGATCACTCTGATCCTTGCGTGGACAGCAGTGCTCTGAGGTATCTTGAAGTATCAAGATCTGGAAATTTCAACATATCTTACAGTCTTCTTGGGAGACTGCTCTATTCCAAGAAGACGATAGAGACCCTTAGGATTCCTATTCTTTGAATGGGAACCTAACTGCAGTGATCTTTCCATATATTGGAACACTGAGAGTCCATTGGATTTATGGATTCTTACCAACTAAACCTATTTGGCTTACCAATGCTAAAGAGCATCCTGAACCCAGGGCTAATAGCTAGACCTCTGATATAGTGTCAGAAGGTCCTCTACTTAACAGAGGGACTTCTGAACCTCCTCAGAGCAAGAGACCAGACATGTTCCTGAAGGGAAAGGAGACTCCGTGTACTCTGTGAGATATGCACAATGCTGATACATGGTACAGCGCACACACAGATTGGCACAGCCAAAGAGACTTTAAAAAGCTTTAAGCTAACACATAGTATTTATATGTTCAGCATTGCTGTCTAAAACTAGAAAGAATATGCATAGCATGTACATAGACAATGTCTGATCTTAATGATGATCAGTTAAGAATATTAATGGATGTCTTTAAAGGATTCAAGACAGATAATACAGTTACTCTGGGATAACTTCATATGTTCTCATAGAGCTTAGATTCTTAGAGGACTACAGATGACACAGTGGTGTCTCGCTGAATAAGGCAACATATCCCTTCACAAGAAGGGATCCTTTCTAAAAGTGTAGGCAACTAACGGCCCGAGCCGTGACAAGCCTACCCCGACCCAGACCCTGACCCTTACCCTAACCCTAACACCAAATCCAAAAAAGACCCTAACCCTAACCCTAATCCTGACCCTAATCCTGACCCTAAACCTGACCCTAAACCTAACCCTAACCCTAACCCTAACCCTAATCTTACCCTATCCCGAACACTAACCCTAACCCTAACCCTAACCCTAACCCTAACCCTAACCCTAACCCTAACCCTAACCCTAACCGTTACCCTAACCCTAACCCCAACCACAAAAAAAGACTCTGACGCTAACCCTAACCCTAACCCTAACCCTAACCCTTACCCTAACCCTTACCCTAACCCCAACCACAAAAAAAGACCCTGACCCTAACCCTAACCCTAACCCTAACCCTAACCAACCCTAACCCTAACCCTAACAGTAACACTAAACCTAACCCTAACCCTAACACTAAACCTATCCCTAAACCTAACCCTAACCCTAACCCTAACCCTAACCCTAACCCTAACCCGAACCCTAACCCTAACCCTAAACCTATCCCTAACCCAAAACCTAAATCTAACCCTAACCCTAACCCTAACTCTAGCCCTAACACTAACCCTAACCCTAACCCCAACCCCTAACCTGACCCTGACCCTGACCCTGACCCTGACCCTGACCCTTACTCTAACCCTAACCCTAACCCTAACCCTAACCCAACCCTAACCCTAACCCTAACCCTAACCCTAAACCTAACCCAACCCTAACCCTAACCCTAACCCTAACCCTAACCTTAACGCTAACCCTTACTCTAAACCTAACGCTAACCCTAACCCAAACCCAAACCTAAACCCAAACCCAAACCCAAACCCAAATCCAATCCACTAACCTGACCCTAACCCTAACCCTAACCCCAACCCCAGAAACTGACCCTAACCCTAACCCTAACCCTAACCCTAACCCTAACCCTAACCCTAACCCTAACCCTAACCCTAACCCTAACCCTAACCCTAACCCTAACCCTAACCCTAACCCTAAATCTAACAATAAACCTAACCCTAACCCTAACCCTAACCCTAACCCTAACCCTAACCCTAACCCAACCCTAACCCTAACCCTAACACTAACCCTAACCCTAACCCTAACCCTAACCCAACCCTAACCCTAACCCTAACCCTAACCCGAACCCTATCCCTAACCCTAACCCTAACCCTAACCCTAACCCTAACCCTAACCTTAACCCTAACCCTAACCCTAACCCTAACTCTAGACCTAACGCTAACCCTAACCCAAACCCAAACCCAAACCCGAATCCAAACCACTAACCTGACCCTAACCCTAACCCTAACCCTAACCCTAACCCCAACCCCAGAAACTGACCCTAACCCTAACCCTAACCCTAACCCTAACTCTAAACCTAAACCTAACCCTAACTCTACCCTAACGCTAACGCTAACCCTAACCCTAATCCTAACCCTAAGCTTAACCCTAACCCTAACCCTAACCCTAACCCTAACCCTAATCCAACCCTAACCCTTACCCCAACCCCAGAAACTGACCCTAACCCTAACCCTAACCCTAACCCTAACCCTAACCCTAACCTTAACCCTAACCCTAACCCTAACCCTAACCCTAACCCTAACCCAACCCTAACCCTAACCTAACCCTAACCCTAACCCTAACCCTAACCCTAACCCTAACCCAACCCTAACCTTCACCCAAACCCATACCCAAACGCAAACCCTAACCCTAACCCTTACCCTAACCCTACCCCAACCTAACCCTAACCCTAACCCTAACCCTATCCCTGTCATGGTCTCTGACATAATTATTGTATTCTGTGAACATGTGCAGGATTAATTTCATATAGAGCTACTGCACATCATGCAAACTGGGCCACTGCAGAGGCTCAGCTGCTAGTAAGCCAGCTGCTAGTAAGCCATTTCTGCACTGCACATCATATCAGACAAAGGGAATAATAGGTATCCCTCTTAATGGATAAGGAAGAGGAGATAAAGGATCTCTCTTCACCCTTAATGAGTCCAGAAACAGTATAAATACAGCCAGCACTTCAGATTGTTATTGCTGGCATACTGCAGCTGTCTGAAGTAACATTTCTCCATGTCAGAGGCCTGAGATGTAAAACATTGAGACTCCGATCCTTGCATGGACAGCAGTTCTCTGAGGTATCTTGAAGTTTCAAGATCTGGATATTTCAAAATATCTTATTTACAGTCTTCTTGTGAGAGTGCTCTATTCCTAGAAGAGCATAGAGACCCTTAGAATTCGGATTCTTTGAATGTGAACCTAACTGCAGTGATCTTTCCATATATTGGAACATTGAGAGTCCATTGGATTTATGGATTCGTACCAACTAAACCTATTTGGCTTACCAATGCTAAAGAGCATCCTGAACGCAGAGCTAATAGCTAGACCTCTGAGATAGTGTCAGAAGGTCCTCTACTTAACAGAGGGACTTCTGAACCTCCTCAGAGCAATAGACCAGACATGTTCCTGAAGGGAAAGGAGACTCCCTGTACTCTGTGAGATATGCACAATGCTAATACATGGTACAGCGCATACACAGATTGGCCCAGCCAAAGAGACTTTAAACAGCTTTAAGCTAACACATAGTATTTATATGTTCAGCATTGCTTTCTGAAACTAGAAAGAATATGCATAGCATGTACATAGACAATGCCTGATCATAATGATGATCAGTTAAGAATATTAATGGATGTCTTTAAAGGATTCAAGACAGATAATACAGTTACTCTGGGATAACTTCATATGATCTCATAGATTCTTAGAGGACTACAGATGACACAGCAAGGTATAGTGTGTCTTCTGTACTGAAATATTATGATAATTTAAGTTAGGATGCTTCTAACCAAATCCTTCTCCAAAGAATTAACCATTTCTGTAACATATTCTGAATGAAAGTGCCTTGCACTAAGGATACTTTATGAGTATATCATAAAGGATCACTCTGATCCTTGCGTGGACAGCAGTGCTCTGAGGTATCTTGAAGTATCAAGATCTGGAAATTTCAACATATCTTACAGTCTTCTTGGGAGACTGCTCTATTCCAAGAAGACGATAGAGACCCTTAGGATTCCTATTCTTTGAATGGGAACCTAACTGCAGTGATCTTTCCATATATTGGAACACTGAGAGTCCATTGGATTTATGGATTCTTACCAACTAAACCTATTTGGCTTACCAATGCTAAAGAGCATCCTGAACCCAGGGCTAATAGCTAGACCTCTGATATAGTGTCAGAAGGTCCTCTACTTAACAGAGGGACTTCTGAACCTCCTCAGAGCAAGAGACCAGACATGTTCCTGAAGGGAAAGGAGACTCCGTGTACTCTGTGAGATATGCACAATGCTGATACATGGTACAGCGCACACACAGATTGGCACAGCCAAAGAGACTTTAAAAAGCTTTAAGCTAACACATAGTATTCATATGTTCAGCATTGCTGTCTAAAACTAGAAAGAATATGCATAGCATGTACATAGACAATGTCTGATCTTAATGATGATCAGTTAAGAATATTAATGGATGTCTTTAAAGGATTCAAGACAGATAATACAGTTACTCTGGGATAACTTCATATGTTCTCATAGAGCTTAGATTCTTAGAGGACTACAGATGACACAGTGGTGTCTCGCTGAATAAGGTAACATATCTCTTCACAAGAAGGGATCCTTTCTAAAAGTGTAGGCAACTAACGGCCCGAGCCGTGAGTAGCCTACCCCGACCCAGACCCTAACCCTAACCCTAACACCAAATCCAAAAAGGACCCTAACCCTAATCCTGACCCTAATCCTGACCCTAATCCTGACCCTAAACCTAACCCTAACCCTAACCCTATCCCGAACCCTAACCCTAACCCTAACCCTAACCCTAACCCTAACCCTAACCCTAACCCTAACCCTAACCCTAACCCTAACCCTAACCCTAACCCAAACCCTATCCTTAACCCTAACCCAACCCTAACCTTAACCCAAACACAAACCCAAATCCAAACCCAAACCCAAACCCTAACCCTAACCCTAACCCTAACCCTACCCCAACCTAACCCTAACCCTAACCCTAACCCTATCCCTGTCATGGTCTCTGACATAATTATTGTATTCTGTGAACATGTGCAGGATTAATTTCATATAGAGCTACTGCACATCATGCAAACTGGGCCACTGCAGAGGCCCAGCTGCTAGTAAGCCAGCTGCTAGTAAGCCATTTCTGCACTGCACATCATATCAGACAAAGGGAATAATAGGTATCCCTCTTAATGGATAAGGAGGAGGAGATAAAGGATCTCTCTTCACCCTTAATGAGTCCAGGAACAGTATAAATACAGCCAGCACTTCAGATTGTTATTGCTGGCATACTGCAGCTGTCTGAAGTAACATTTCTCCATGTCAGAGGCCTGAGATGTAAAACATTGAGACTCTGATCCTTGCATGGACAGCAGTTCTCTGAGGTATCTTGAAGTTTCAAGATCTGGATATTTCAACATATCTTATTTACAGTCTTCTTGTGAGAGTGCTCTATTCCTAGAAGAGCATAGAGACCCTTAGAATTCGGATTCTTTGAATGGGAACCTAACTGCAGTGATCTTTCCATATATTGGAACATTGAGAGTCCATTGGATTCATGGATTCGTACCAACTAAACGTATTTGGCTTACCAATGCTAAAGAGCATCCTGAACGCAGAGCTAATAGCTAGACCTCTGAGATAGTGTCAGAAGGTCCTCTACTTAACAGAGGGACTTCTGAACCTCCTCAGAGCAATAGACCAGACATGTTCCTGAAGGGAAAGGAGACTCCCTGTACTCTGTGAGATATGCACAATGCTAATACATGGTACAGCGCATACACAGATTGGCACAGCCAAAGAGACTTTAAACAGCTTTAAGCTAACACATAATATTTATATGTTCAGCATTGCTTTCTGAAACTAGAAAGAATATGCATAGCATGTACACAGACAATGCCTGATCATAATGATGATCAGTTAAGAATATTAATGGATGTCTTTAAAGGATTCAAGACAGATAATACAGTTACTCTGGGATAACTTCATATGTTCTCATAGATTCTTAGAGGACTACAGATGACACAGCAAGGTATAGTGTGTCTTCTGTACTGAAATATTATGATAATCTAAGTTAGGATGCTTCTAACCAAATCCTTCTCCAAAGAATTAACCATTTCTGTAACATATTCTGAATGAAAGTGCATTGCACTAAGGATACTTTATGAGTATATCATAAAGGATCACTCTGATCCTTGCGTGGACAGCAGTGCTCTGAGGTATCTTGAAGTATCAAGATCTGGAAATTTCAACATATCTTACAGTCTTCTTGGGAGACTGCTCTATTCCAAGAAGACGATAGAGACCCTTAGGATTCCTATTCTTTGAATGGGAACCTAACTGCAGTGATCTTTCCATATATTGGAACACTGAGAGTCCATTGGATTTATGGATTCTTACCAACTAAACCTATTTGGCTTACCAATGCTAAAGAGCATCCTGAACCCAGGGCTAGTAGCTAGACCTCTGATATAGTGTCAGAAGGTCCTCTACTTAACAGAGGGACTTCTGAACCTCCTCAGAGCAAGAGACCAGACATGTTCCTGAAGGGAAAGGAGACTCCGTGTACTCTGTGAGATATGCACAATGCTGATACATGGTACAGCGCACACACAGATTGGCACAGCCAAAGAGACTTTAAAAAGCTTTAAGCTAACACATAGTATTTATATGTTCAGCATTGCTGTCTAAAACTAGAAAGAATATGCATAGCATGTACATAGACAATGTCTGATCTTAATGATGATCAGTTAAGAATATTAATGGATGTCTTTAAAGGATTCAAGACAGATAATACAGTTACTCTGGGATAACTTCATATGTTCTCATAGAGCTTAGATTCTTAGAGGACTACAGATGACACAGTGGTGTCTCGCTGAATAAGGCAACATATCCCTTCACAAGAAGGGATCCTTTCTAAAAGTGTAGGCAACTAACGGCCCGAGCCGTGACAAGCCTACCCCGACCCAGACCCTGACCCTGACCCTAACCCTAACACCAAATCCAGAAAGGACCCTAACCCTAACCCTAATCCTGACCCTAATCCTGACCCTAATCCTGACCCTAAACCTAACCCTAACCCTAACCCTAACCCTATCCCGAACCCTAACCCTAACCCTAACCCTAACCCTAACCCAACCTTAACCCTAACCCTAACCCTAACCCTAACCTAACCCTAACCCTAACCCTAACCTTTAACCCTAACCCTAACCCTAACCTTAACCCAAACCCTAACCCAACCCTAACCTTAACCCAAACCCAAACCCAAACCCAAACCCTAACCCTAACCCTAACCCTAACCCTAACCTTAACCCTAACCCTAACCCCAACCACAAAAACAACCCCTGAACCTAACTCTAACCCTAAGCAACCCTAACCCTAACCCTAACCCTACCCCAACCTAACCCTAACCCTAACCCTAACCCTAACCCTATCCCTGTCATGGTCTCTGACATAATTATTGTATTCTGTGAACATGTGCAGGATAATTTCATATAGAGCTACTGCACATCATGCAAACTGGGCCACTGCAGAGGCCCAGCTGCTAGTAAGCCAGCTGCTAGTAAGCCATTTCTGCACTGCACATCATATCAGACAAAGGGAATAATAGGTATCCCTCTTAATGGATAAGGAGGAGGAGATAAAGCATCTCTCTTCACCCTTAATGAGTCCAGAAACAGTATAAATACAGCCAGCACTTCAGATTGTTATTGCTGGCATACTGCAGCTGTCTGAAGTAACATTTCTCCATGTCAGAGGCCTGAGATGTAAAACATTGAGACTCCGATCCTTGCATGGACAGCAGTTCTCTGAGGTATCTTGAAGTTTCAAGATCTGGATATTTCAACATATCTTATTTACAGTCTTCTTGTGAGAGTGCTCTATTCCTAGAAGAGCATAGAGACCCTTAGAATTCGGATTCTTTGAATGGGAACCTAACTGCAGTGATCTTTCCATATATTGGAACATTGAGAGTCCATTGGATTTATGGATTCGTACCAACTAAACCTATTTGGCTTACCAATGCTAAAGAGCATCCTGAACGCAGAGCTAATAGCTAGACCTCTGAGATAGTGTCAGAAGGTCCTCTACTTAACAGAGGGACTTCTGAACCTCCTCAGAGCAATAGACCAGACATGTTCCTGAAGGGAAAGGAGACTCCCTGTACTCTTTTTGATATGCACAATGCTAATACATGGTACAGCGCATACACAGATTGGCACAGCCAAAGAGACTTTAAACAGCTTTAAGCTAACACATAATATTTATATGTTCAGCATTGCTTTCTGAAACTAGAAAGAATATGCATAGCATGTACACAGACAATGCCTGATCATAATGATGATCAGTTAAGAATATTAATGGATGTCTTTAAAGGATTCAAGACAGATAATACAGTTACTCTGGGATAACTTCATATGTTCTCATAGATTCTTAGAGGACTACAGATGACACAGCAAGGTATAGTGTGTCTTCTGTACTGAAATATTATGATAATTTAAGTTAGGATGCTTCTAACCAAATCCTTCTCCAAAGAATTAACCATTTCTGTAACATATTCTGAATGAAAGTGCATTGCACTAAGGATACTTTATGAGTATATCATAAAGGATCACTCTGATCCTTGCGTGGACAGCAGTGCTCTGAGGTATCTTGAAGTATCAAGATCTGGAAATTTCAACATATCTTACAGTCTTCTTGGGAGACTGCTCTATTCCAAGAAGACGATAGAGACCCTTAGGATTCCTATTCTTTGAATGGGAACCTAACTGCAGTGATCTTTCCATATATTGGAACACTGAGAGTCCATTGGATTTATGGATTCTTACCAACTAAACCTATTTGGCTTACCAATGCTAAAGAGCATCCTGAACCCAGGGCTAACAGCTAGACCTCTGATATAGTGTCAGAAGGTCCTCTACTTAACAGAGGGACTTCTGAACCTCCTCAGAGCAAGAGACCAGACATGTTCCTGAAGGGAAAGGAGACTCCGTGTACTCTGTGAGATATGCACAATGCTGATACATGGTACAGCGCACACACAGATTGGCACAGCCAAAGAGACTTTAAAAAGCTTTAAGCTAACACATAGTATTTATATGTTCAGCATTGCTGTCTAAAACTAGAAAGAATATGCATAGCATGTACATAGACAATGTCTGATCTTAATGATGATCAGTTAAGAATATTAATGGATGTCTTTAAAGGATTCAAGACAGATAATACAGTTACTCTGGGATAACTTCATATGTTCTCTTAGAGCTTAGATTCTTAGAGGACTACAGATGACACAGTGGTGTCTCGCTGAATAAGGTAACATATCCCTTCACAAGAAGGGATCCTTTCTAAAAGTGTAGGCAACTAACGGCCCGAGCCGTGACAAGCTTACCCCGACCCAGACCCTGACCCTGACCCTAACCCTAACACCAAATCCAAAAAGGACCCTAACCCTAACCTTAATCCTGACCCTAATCCTGACCCTAATCCTGACCCTAAACCTAACCCTAACCCTAACCCTAACCCTATCCCGAACCCTAACCCTAACCCTAACCCTAACCCTAACCCTAACCCTAACCCTAACCCTAACCCTAACCCTAACCCTAACCCTAACCCTAACCCTAACCCTTACCCTAACCCTAACCCTAACCCTAACCCTAACCCTAACCCTAACCCAACCCTAACCCTTACCCCAACCCCAGAAACTGACCCTAACCCTAACCCTAACCCTAACCCTAACCCTAACCCTAACCCTAACCCAAACCCTATCCTTAACCCTAACCCAACCCTAACCTTAACCCAAACACAAACCCAAATCCAAACACAAACCCAAACCCTAACCCTAACCCTAACCCTAACCCTACCCCAACCTAACCCTAACCCTAACCCTAACCCTATCCCTGTCATGGTCTCTGACATAATTATTGTATTCTGTGAACATGTGCAGGATTAATTTCATATAGAGCTACTGCACATCATGCAAACTGGGCCACTGCAGAGGCCCAGCTGCTAGTAAGCCAGCTGCTAGTAAGCCATTTCTGCACTGCACATCATATCAGACAAAGGGAATAATAGGTATCCCTCTTAATGGATAAGGAGGAGGAGATAAAGGATCTCTCTTCACCCTTAATGAGTCCAGGAACAGTATAAATACAGCCAGCACTTCAGATTGTTATTGCTGGCATACTGCAGCTGTCTGAAGTAACATTTCTCCATGTCAGAGGCCTGAGATGTAAAACATTGAGACTCCGATCCTTGCATGGACAGCAGTTCTCTGAGGTATCTTGAAGTTTCAAGATCTGGATATTTCAACATATCTTATTTACAGTCTTCTTGTGAGAGTGCTCTATTCCTAGAAGAGCATAGAGACCCTTAGAATTCGGATTCTTTGAATGGGAACCTAACTGCAGTGATCTTTCCATATATTGGAACATTGAGAGTCCATTGGATTCATGGATTCGTACCAACTAAACCTATTTGGCTTACCAATGCTAAAGAGCATCCTGAACGCAGAGCTAATAGCTAGACCTCTGAGATAGTGTCAGAAGGTCCTCTACTTAACAGAGGGACTTCTGAACCTCCTCAGAGCAATAGACCAGACATGTTCCTGAAGGGAAAGGAGACTCCCTGTACTCTGTGAGATATGCACAATGCTAATACATGGTACAGCGCATACACAGATTGGCACAGCCAAAGAGACTTTAAACAGCTTTAAGATAACACATAGTATTTATATGTTCAGCATTGCTTTCTGAAACTAGAAAGAATATGCATAGCATGTACACAGACAATGCCTGATCATAATGATGATCAGTTAAGAATATTAATGGATGTCTTTAAAGGATTCAAGACAGATAATACAGTTACTCTGGGATAACTTCATATGTTCTCATAGATTCTTAGAGGACTACAGATGACACAGCAAGGTATAGTGTGTCTTCTGTACTGAAATATTATGATAATTTAAGTTAGGATGCTTCTAACCAAATCCTTCTCCAAAGAATTAACCATTTCTGTAACATATTCTGAATGAAAGTGCATTGCACTAAGGATACTTTATGAGTATATCATAAAGGATCACTCTGATCCTTGCGTGGACAGCAGTGCTCTGAGGTAGATTGAAGTATCAAGATCTGGAAATTTCAACATATCTTACAGTCTTCTTGGGAGACTGCTCTATTCCAAGAAGACGATAGAGACCCTTAGGATTCCTATTCTTTGAATGGGAACCTAACTGCAGTGATCTTTCCATATATTGGAACACTGAGAGTCCATTGGATTTATGGATTCTTACCAACTAAACCTATTTGGCTTACCAATGCTAAAGAGCATCCTGAACCCAGGGCTAATAGCTAGACCTCTGATATAGTGTCAGAAGGTCCTCTACTTAACAGAGGGACTTCTGAACCTCCTCAGAGCAAGAGATCAGACATGTTCCTGAAGGGAAAGGAGACTCCGTGTACTCTGTGAGATATGCACAATGCTGATACATGGTACAGCGCACACACAGATTGGCACAGCCAAAGAGACTTTAAAAAGCTTTAAGCTAACACATAGTATTTATATGTTCAGCATTGCTGTCTAAAACTAGAAAGAATATGCATAGCATGTACATAGACAATGTCTGATCTTAATGATGATCAGTTAAGAATATTAATGGATGTCTTTAAAGGATTCAAGACAGATAATACAGTTACTCTGGGATAACTTCATATGTTCTCATAGAGCTTAGATTCTTAGAGGACTACAGATGACACAGTGGTGTCTCGCTGAATAAGGCAACATATCCCTTCACAAGAAGGGATCCTTTCTAAAAGTGTAGGCAACTAACGGCCCGAGCCGTGACAAGCCTACCCCGACCCAGACCCTGACCCTGACCCTAACCCTAACACCAAATCCAAAAAGGACCCTAACCCTAATCCTGACCCTAATCCTGACCCTAATCCTGACCCTAAACCTAACCCTAACCCTAACCCTAACCCTATCCCGAACCCTAACCCTAACCCTAACCCTAACCCTAACCCTAACCCTAACCCTAACCCTAACCCTAACCCTAACCCTAACCCTAACCCTAACCCTTACCCTAACCCTAACCCTAACCCTAACCCAACCCTAACCCTTACCCCAACCCCAGAAACTGACCCTAACCCTAACCCTAACCCTAACCCTAACCCTAACCCTAACCCTAACCCTAACCCTAACCCTAACCCTAACCCTATTTCTAACCCTAACCCTAACCCTAACCCTAACCCAAACCCTATCCTTAACCCTAACCCAACCCTAACCTTAACCCAAACACAAACCCAAACCCAAACCCAAACCCAAACCCAAACCCAAACCCAAATCCTAACCCTAACCCTAACACTAACCCTAACCCTACCCCAACCTAACCCTAACCCTAACCCTAACCCTAACCCTATCCCTGTCATGGTCTCTGACATAATTATTGTATTCTGTGAACATGTGCAGGATTAATTTCATATAGAGCTACTGCACATCATGCAAACTGGGCCACTGCAGAGGCCCAGCTGCTAGTAAGCCAGCTGCTAGTAAGCCATTTCTGCACTGCACATCATATCAGACAAAGGGAATAATAGGTATCCCTCTTAATGGATAAGGAGGAGGAGATAAAGGATCTCTCTTCACCCTTAATGAGTCCAGAAACAGTATAAATACAGCCAGCACTTCAGATTGTTATTGCTGGCATACTGCAGCTGTCTGAAGTAACATTTCTCCATGTCAGAGGCCTGAGATGTAAAACATTGAGACTCCGATCCTTGCATGGACAGCAGTTCTCTGAGGTATCTTGAAGTTTCAAGATCTGGATATTTCAAAATATCTTATTTACAGTCTTCTTGTGAGAGTGCTCTATTCCTAGAAGAGCATAGAGACCCTTAGAATTCGGATTCTTTGAATGTGAACCTAACTGCAGTGATCTTTCCATATATTGGAACATTGAGAGTCCATTGGATTTATGGATTCGTACCAACTAAACCTATTTGGCTTACCAATGCTAAAGAGCATCCTGAACGCAGAGCTAATAGCTAGACCTCTGAGATAGTGTCAGAAGGTCCTCTACTTAACAGAGGGACTTCTGAACCTCCTCAGAGCAATAGACCAGACATGTTCCTGAAGGGAAAGGAGACTCCCTGTACTCTGTGAGATATGCACAATGCTAATACATGGTACAGCGCATACACAGATTGGCACAGCCAAAGAGACTTTAAACAGCTTTAAGCTAACACATAATATTTATATGTTCAGCATTGCTTTCTGAAACTAGAAAGAATATGCATAGCATGTACACAGACAATGCCTGATCATAATGATGATCAGTTAAGAATATTAATGGATGTCTTTAAAGGATTCAAGACAGATAATACAGTTACTCTGGGATAACTTCATATGTTCTCATAGATTCTTAGAGGACTACAGATGACACAGCAAGGTATAGTGTGTCTTCTGTACTGAAATATTATGATAATTTAAGTTAGGATGCTTCTAACCAAATCCTTCTCCAAAGAATTAACCATTTCTGTAACATATTCTGAATGAAAGTGCATTGCACTAAGGATACTTTATGAGTATATCATAAAGGATCACTCTGATCCTTGCGTGGACAGCAGTGCTCTGAGGTATCTTGAAGTATCAAGATCTGGAAATTTCAACATATCTTACAGTCTTCTTGGGAGACTGCTCTATTCCAAGAAGACGATAGAGACCCTTAGGATTCCTATTCTTTGAATGGGAACCTAACTGCAGTGATCTTTCCATGTATTGGAACACTGAGAGTCCATTGGATTTATGGATTCTTACCAACTAAACCTATTTGGCTTACCAATGCTAAAGAGCATCCTGAACCCAGGGCTAATAGCTAGACCTCTGATATAGTGTCAGAAGGTCCTCTACTTAACAGAGGGACTTCTGAACCTCCTCAGAGCAAGAGATCAGACATGTTCCTGAAGGGAAAGGAGACTCCGTGTACCCTGTGAAATATGCACAATGCTGATACATGGTACAGCGCACACACAGATTGGCACAGCCAAAGAGACTTTAAAAAGCTTTAAGCTAACACATAGTATTTATATGTTCAGCATTGCTGTCTAAAACTAGAAAGAATATGCATAGCATGTACATAGACAATGTCTGATCTTAATGATGATCAGTTAAGAATATTAATGGATGTCTTTAAAGGATTCAAGACAGATAATACAGTTACTCTGGGATAACTTCATATGTTCTCATAGAGCTTAGATTCTTAGAGGACTACAGATGACACAGTGGTGTCTCGCTGAATAAGGCAACATATCCCTTCACAAGAAGGGATCCTTTCTAAAAGTGTAGGCAACTAACGGCCCGAGCCGTGACAAGCCTACCCCGACCCAGACCCTGACCCTGACCCTAACCCTAACACCAAATCCAAAAAGGACCCTAACCCTAACCCTAATCCTGACCCTAATCCTGACCCTAATCCTGACCCTAAACCTAACCCTAACCCTAACCCTAACCCTATCCCGAACCCTAACCCTAACCCTAACCCTAACCCTAACCCTAACCCTAACCCTAACCCTAACCCTTACCCTAACCCTAACCCTAACCCTAACCCTAACCCTAACCCTAACCCAACCCTAACCCTTACCCCAACCCCAGAAACTGACCCTAACCCTAACCCTAACCCTAACCCTAACCCTAACCCTAACCCTAACCCTAACCCTAACCCTAACCCTAACCCAAACCCTATCCTTAACCCTAACCCAACCCTAACCTTAACCCAAACACAAACCCAAACCCAAACCCAAACCCTAACCCTAACCCTAACCCTAACCCTAACCCTAACCCTAACCCTAACCCTAACCCTAACCCTACCCCAACCTAACCCTAACCCTAACCCTAACCCTAACCCTATCCCTGTCATGGTCTCTGACATAATTATTGTATTCTGTGAACATGTGCAGGATTAATTTCATATAGAGCTACTGCACATCATGCAAACTGGGCCACTGCAGAGGCCCAGCTGCTAGTAAGCCAGCTGCTAGTAAGCCATTTCTGCACTGCACATCATATCAGACAAAGGGAATAATAGGTATCCCTCTTAATGGATAAGGAGGAGGAGATAAAGGATCTCTCTTCACCCTTAATGAGTCCAGGAACAGTATAAATACAGCCAGCACTTCAGATTGTTATTGCTGGCATACTGCAGCTGTCTGAAGTAACATTTCTCCATGTCAGAGGCCTGAGATGTAAAACATTGAGACTCTGATCCTTGCATGGACAGCAGTTCTCTGAGGTATCTTGAAGTTTCAAGATCTGGATATTTCAACATATCTTATTTACAGTCTTCTTGTGAGAGTGCTCTATTCCTAGAAGAGCATAGAGACCCTTAGAATTCGGATTCTTTGAATGGGAACCTAACTGCAGTGATCTTTCCATATATTGGAACATTGAGAGTCCATTGGATTCATGGATTCGTACCAACTAAACCTATTTGGCTTACCAATGCTAAAGAGCATCCTGAACGCAGAGCTAATAGCTAGACCTCTGAGATAGTGTCAGAAGCTCCTCTAGTTAACAGAGGGACTTCTGAACCTCCTCAGAGCAATAGACCAGACATGTTCCTGAAGGGAAAGGAGACTCCCTGTACTCTCTGAGATATGCACAATGCTAATACATGGTACAGCGCATACACAGATTGGCACAGCCAAAGAGACTTTAAACAGCTTTAAGCTAACACATAGTATTTATATGGTCAGCAT
>NC_079312.1:152440613-152443113 GCF_029931775.1 Euleptes europaea
CCCTAACCCTAACCCTATCCCTGTCATGGTCTCTGACATAATTATTGTATTCTGTGAACATGTGCAGGATTAATTTCATATAGAGCTACTGCACATCATGCAAACTGGGCCACTGCAGAGGCCCAGCTGCTAGTAAGCCAGCTGCTAGTAAGCCATTTCTGCACTGCACATCATATCAGACAAAGGGAATAATAGGTATCCCTCTTAATGGATAAGGAGGAGGAGATAAAGGATCTCTCTTCACCCTTAATGAGTCCAGAAACAGTATAAATACAACCAGCACTTCAGATTGTTATTGCTGGCATACTGCAGCTGTCTGAAGTAACATTTCTCCATGTCAGAGGCCTGAGATGTAAAACATTGAGACTCCGATCCTTGCATGGACAGCAGTTCTCTGAGGTATCTTGAAGTTTCAAGATCTGGATATTTCAACATATCTTATTTACAGTCTTCTTGTGAGAGTGCTCTACTCCTAGAAGAGCATAGAGACCCTTAGAATTCGGATTCTTTGAATGGGAACCTAACTGCAGTGATCTTTCCATATATTGGAACATTGAGAGTCCATTGGATTTATGGATTCGTACCAACTAAACCGATTTGGCTTACCAATGCTAAAGAGCATCCTGAACGCAGAGCTAATAGCTAGACCTCTGAGATAGTGTCAGAAGGTCCTCTACTTAACAGAGGGACTTCTGAACCTCCTCAGAGCAATAGACCAGACATGTTCCTGAAGGGAAAGGAGACTCCCTGTACTCTGTGAGATATGCACAATGCTAATACATGGTACAGCGCATACACAGATTGGCACAGCCAAAGAGACTTTAAACAGCTTTAAGCTAACAGTATTTATATGTTCAGCATTGCTTTCTAAAACTAGAAAGAATATGCATAGCATGTACACAGACAATGCCTGATCATAATGATGATCAGTTAAGAATATTAATGGATGTCTTTAAAGGATTCAAGACAGATAATACAGTTACTCTGGGATAACTTCATATGTTCTCATAGATTCTTAGAGGACTACAGATGACACAGCAAGGTATAGTGTGTCTTCTGTACTGAAATATTATGATAATTTAAGTTAGGATGCTTCTAACCAAATCCTTCTCCAAAGAATTAACCATTTCTGTAACATATTCTGAATGAAAGTGCATTGCACTAAGGAGTATATCATAAAGGATCACTCTGATCCTTGCGTGGACAGCAGTGCTCTGAGGTATCTTGAAGTATCAAGATCTGGAAATTTCAACATATCTTACAGTCTTCTTGGGAGACTGCTCTATTCCAAGAAGACGATAGAGACCCTTAGGATTCCTATTCTTTGAATGGGAACCTAACTGCAGTGATCTTTCCATGTATTGGAACACTGAGAGTCCATTGTATTTATGGATTCTTACCAACTAAACCTATTTGGCTTACCAATGCTAAAGAGCATCCTGAACCCAGGGCTAATAACTAGACCTCTGATATAGTGTCAGAAGGTCCTCTACTTAACAGAGGGACTTCTGAACCTCCTCAGAGCAAGAGACCAGACATGTTCCTGAAGTGAAAGGAGACTCCGTGTACTCTGTGAGATATGCACAATGCTGATACATGGTACAGCGCACACACAGATTGGCACAGCCAAAGAGACTTTAAAAAGCTTTAAGCTAACACATAGTATTTATATGTTCAGCATTGCTGTCTAAAACTAGAAAGAATATGCATAGCATGTACATAGACAATGCCTGATCTTAATGATGATCAGTTAAGAATATTAATCAAAGTCTTTAAAGGATTCAAGACTTAGAAAATACAGATACTCTGGGATAACTGCATATGTTCACATAGAGGACTACAGATGACACAGCAAGGTACAGTGTGTCTTCTGTATTGAAATATTATGATATTTTAGGTTAGGATGCTTCTTACCAAATCTTTCTCCAAAGAATTAACCATATTTTGAGAGGATTTCTGTAACCTTATATTCTGAATTAAAATGCATTGCACTACGGATACTTTGTATTCTGACTCCTTTCTGGAGGCATAGACAGTGTGAATGATTACTTGCTATATAAACATGTTTAAGACTAATGATGTCTAGCCTTATCTGATATTTTGAGGCTTTGCTACCAAAAGCATATATTGTGTAAACAAATGTGTTTTTTATACTACTCTTTTCCAGTATTATAAATTTATTGGCGTGTTCAAGAGATTTTCTAGAAACCATAACAAGTTTCTAGGAACCGTTAATTCCGATCCAGTGGTGTCTCGCTGAATAACGTAACATGTCCCTTCTCAGGAATGGTTCCTTTCGAAGATTATAGGCACTTAACGGCCCGAACCGCGACAACCCTGACCCTGAACCTAACCCTAACCCCAACCCCAAAAACTGACCCTGACCCTGACTCTGACCCTGACCCTAACCCTAACCCTAACCCTAACCCTAACCCTAACCCTAACCCTAACCCTAACCCTAACCCTAACCCTAACCCTAACCCTAACCCTAACCCTAACC